>NC_056737.1:1730572593-1730722593 GCF_019279795.1 Protopterus annectens | reverse complement strand
TGACTTTTCATAAAGATTTCTATATCCAGCTGAGAAGGAACCTCTGTTAAGAAGTCCAATGTCAATTCCAATATAACTCTTTTCTTCACCATGGCCAGATTCTGTAGACATTGACGTACTTGTTGCCTCACTTCTCTTTTCATCACTAGCATTCACTTGTTCCTTCAAATCTCCTTTTCTCTCATATCCTCCATCCTCCAAAGCCACATTTGTGTCATCCATCTTTTGTGCAAGAATCCCATTAGGATTTACCTGATCTGATGTTTTCTGAAAATCCAAACTGGCTTCATGAGATTCTGTCCTTTGTTTTCAGTTCTGCATTTGGCTCACCTTGTTCTAAATCTAAAGGTTCATTTTTGTCATTTTGTCTTGTTTTGCATTTAATGCCATTTTAAAAGAGTGTTTGCAGTCCTTTTTTATTAATCTCATCACGTTTTTGTTTTTCTTTACGTTTTTGAGCTCCAGATTTTTGAGATGACATGTTTAAGGCCGGTACCTGAAATGAAATAGAAATTTGCCGTATTGCTAATGAGAATTTTGTTAGTGGTTCTAAAGTTAGGACAATATTGCTATTGATTTCCACTAACCATCAAGCCGTTTATACTCTCGAATCTCTCGATAATAGACGAAAAGGCATGTGATGTCAGTGGGTCCTTTATGCTACAAATTGCAGTATTTACAGGGAACTTTACCTGTGGAATTATTTCTTCCTTCGCTTTCCTGTAAAGTCTTCTTTGCAGTCCACGATGAATCAGTGTGGCTCTTGTCCCATTTTCTTCTTCCTCCCGGGATTCGTCGGGAAAGCAAGGAAAAGTAATCAGAGTAATAAGTTTGAAGCTAGGAATGAACACGTGAGAAGACTCGTTGATAATCACTTTCACAAGTTTTTCTTCTTTGAATCTTGAATGCACCGCATTACGTCACTCAAAACTTCAAAAGTATTTTATCATTGTCACGGCCTTCTATTGCTTCACGCTCACTCAGCGCTTCGCGATCTTGTACGCGAAAGTTCTTGTACCGTTCTTTGTCTTAGTTTGTAAGGACATCTCCTTCTCAAGACAATGACACATTTCAGTTTTCGTGATGTTTCTTGGGCTTCATTGGGCCCCCTTGAGCTTCATAGGCCCTGGGCCATGTACTGGCTGCACCCCCCCTCCTCAGGCCTGTATATATTTATATATATATATATATATATATATATATATATATATATATATATATATATATATATATGTATATGTATGTGTGTGTATATATATATATATATATATATATATATATATATATATATGTGTGTGTGTGTGTGTATATATATATATATATATATATATATATATATATATATATATATATATACACACACATATATATATATATATATATATATATATACATACACACACATATATATATATATATATATATATATATACACACACATACATACACACACACACACAAACATATGTGTATGTATGATACACACACACACACACACACACACACACACACACACACACACACACACACACACACACACTTGTACACAATTTACTTTTGGTTGGTCGACTAACACGTATGCTGACATCCTGAGGGTAAACCACTCTACGTCGAATTGAACCTTCAACAACCTAGTATGCATGCGCCAGTTAAGAACCTGAGCACACTCAACTTTAAAAACACTGTTTTTGCAGGGGAGTGAGCTGCACTGCACCTCCCATGTGGGGGGTTGTGCCCCCCACACTCCCTGCTAATTATAAAGTACAGTTTTGTACCTACCATAAATGTAGATGTCCGAACTGGATAGCATCTGCAGTCATAACAAGTGGGTTGTCCTGTCGTCAGGCAGCCCTGCAGTCGGCCGGATTCCAAAGTCCGGGTCCGGCTTCGGCTGATGTCGCACTCCACCCGACGTCATCTCTGTTGGTCTTCGGGTATAAAAGCATCAGCCGACGCCATTTTCCTCAGTGTTTCTTGCCCCAGATGCCAGTAGCCCTCTTGAAGGCTAAAATTTAGATAGATGCCAATGTTTCCAAATAGATAGAGGTAAACACAACAATAAGCATATATGTACATATATACAAACAAATACACCATAAAAGACTCCCCCCCAACAGCTAGCTATTAGGAGGGTAAACACCCTAGGAGTACCACAGAGGGGAAGGAGGGAGGGTAATCCTGACTGCAGATGCTATCCAGTTCGACATCTACATTTATGGTAGGTACAAAACTGTACTATGTCCTTCATGGATGCATCTGCAGTCATAACAAGTGGGTAGAATACCATAGCCAACTAGGGAGGAGGATAAAAGTAGATAATGGTGTGTTTAGTATCCCTTGCAGTACAGCAGTGGCAAACCCTGCTCGGGATCTGGAATATAGAGGCAAATTATAATGCTTGGCAAATGTATGCACGGAGGTCCAAGTAGCCGCCTCAATAATGTCTTTGGTTGCCACTCCTCGTAAGAAGGCTGTGGTAGTGGCTGTTGCCCTTGTAGAATGAGGTCTTATGTTCTGTGGAATTGGTTTTCCATGGAAGGAGTAACAGTATCGTATGCAATTTCCTATCCATTTGGAGATTGTCTGTTTGGAAATAGCTTTTCCTTCCCTTCCTGTTGCATAGGCTACAAAAGTTGGTCAGTCTTTCTGCTATTTTTGTTCTGTCCAAGTAGTAGCGTAGCTGTCTATGTACATCCAAGGTATGCAGTATTCTTCCCCTCTGTTTTGTGGGTTGGGAAAGAAGGTAGGTGGGTGGATTGCCTGGTTTAAAGACACTCTGGATACCACCTTGGGCATAAATGTAGGATTAGTCCTCATGGACACTCTATCTTGGTGGAAGATTAGGAAGGGTTGCACTGCCATTAAGGCCTGTAGTTCTGAAACCCTCCTTGCTGAAGTAATTGCCAGTAGGAAAGCAGTTTTCCATGACAGGTGTTGTAGGTCTGCTGTTGCTGCTGGTTCAAAGGGTGATAGTGTCAACTTTTCTAGCACAAAGTTTAAATCCCAAGCTGGTAATGGTGGTTTCCTTGGAGGTTTTACATTCTTGATTCCTCTGAGGAACTGCCTGAGCAAAGGGTGCGAAAAACAGGTGGATCAAAGCTGTATTCTGCTGAAATAGCTGATGCATGTATCTTGATGGAGGAGTAGGACAGGCCTGAATGAAGAAGTTCGCCAGATACTCCAGAATGTTAGGCATATCTATGTTTGACACATCTTTTCCTCTTTCCATTACTCCAAATGACAAACCTTTTCCATTTTCCAGCATAGTTCCTTCTTGTTGAAGGTCTGCGTGCTTCAGAATAATGTCTTTAACTCTTTGGGAAAGTTCTGGATTAGCTGCTGCTATGTGATGTTCCATGCAGTCAGTTGCAGCGTTTTAGGCTTGGATGTATGATGCTGTAGTTGTTCTGAGTTAACATCAAAGGCATCAGGGTATTGGCCACATATTGTTCGAGACATGCTCTTCAGTAGTGGGTACCAGTGTTGTCTTGGCCAGTTTGGAGCTATCAGGATTATCCTTGGGCGTTCTTCCTTGATTTTTAGTAGTACCTTGTGTATCAAAGGAAGAGGTGGGAATGCATATGCTGTTAGGCCTTTCCAGTTGAAGGAGAGTGAGTCCACTTTCCATGCTAGTGGGTGGAATGTCCTTGTGCAGAATTTTTGAGCTGGTGATTGAGAGGTGATGCGAATAGGTCTATCTGTGGCATTCCCCATTTCTTTGAGATGGTCTTGAAGATGTCCGGGTGCAGCTTCCATTCGTGGGCATCCAGTGGTTCTGCTTAATATGTCTGCTAGAGTATTGTCTTTCCCGGTACAAATATTGCCTGTAACTGGATGTTGTAGCTGAGTGCCAGGGTCCACAGCTCCAAGGTCATTCTGCATAGGGGGTATGAATGAGTGCCTCCCTGTTTGTTGCTGTACCACATGACTGTGGTGTTGTCTGTCCTTATCATCAACTGGCCCTCTTTGAGAAATGGTTTGAACTTTTGGATTGCCAGTTTTACTGCCAGCATTTCTTTTAGATTGATGTGCAGGTGAAGTTGATCCTGTGTCCACAATCCTTGCACGCATTTGTCCAGCATGTGGGCCCCCATCCTAGGTCTGAAGCGTCTGTTGTGATGGTCTGGCTTGGTTGACATCTGCGAAAGGGTAGGCCTGGGTTTGACTGGCATGCCTGAGCCCACCATAGGAACTCCTGTTTTAAGCATGGAATTAGTGGGATTTCTGTTTCTAGACTGTGTCTGTGTTGGGACCATAAATTCTTTAGGTACCACTGTAGTTTCCTCATATGTAGTCTGGCAAATGGGACCAAGATTATGCATGATGCCATGAAGCCCAAGGCCTGCAGAACTTTTCTTGCTGTTAACTTGTTCAGTTTTGTTAGTGCCAAGAAGTAAAGAGGAAGTTCTTTTGTTTTTCTGTAGTCAGGAATGCCATTTGTTGTACTGTGTCCAATTCAGCCCAAGAATGTCCTTGTTTGGGATGGTATCAGCCTTGACTTTTGTAAATTGACTGTGTATCCCAGTCCTTGTAGCAAGTAAATGACCCTTTGTAAATCTGTTGTCAGCTTGCTTTTGTTGTCCCCTTGTAGCAGGCAGTCGTCCAGGTATGGGTAAATTTGAATTCCCTGTAGTCTGCAATTGGCAATTACTGATGCCAGGCATTTTGTGAATACTCTGGGCGCAGTAGATAAGCCAAAGGGCAATGCTGAGAATTGATAGTGCTCTGATCCTGCAAGAAATCTGAGGTATCTTCTGCAGATTGGTCGAATGGGGACGTGCAGGTATGCCTCCTTGAGATCTAGAGTTACCAGCCAAGACTCCTTGCCCAGCATGGGAAGAAGTTGCTGTAGGGTCAGCATTTTGAATTTTGGGACAATGATGTATGTATTTAAGGTGGACAGGTCGAGAATTGGTCTCCAACTTTTTCCTTTCTTGGAACTAGGAATAGTCTGGAATAGAACCCCTTTCCTTGTTCTGCTGTTGGCACTCTTTCCACAGCTCTCATGTTTGCTAACTCCATTATCTGGCGTAGAGCCTCTGTTTTTTGATTTGGAGGTAGATTTGGCATTCCTCTTTTGACTGGTAAAGTGTGGAAGTGAAACCGGTAACCTTGATCTATGGTTTGTAAAATCCACTTGTCTTTTGTTATGTAGTGCCAGTTCTTTGAAAATAAGGTTAACTTTCCGCCTAGAGGAGCTGCTATTTGTTCCCTGGTAGGCGGATTTAGGATTAAGTCACTGTGGTTGTGCTGATGTAGTGGCAGTGGCAGTGGCTGTGTCTGTGCCTCTGTTGTTACCTTGCCACTGTCGTCCTCTGTAGGCACCTCCTCTGGATTGGTTTCTGCCTCTGGAGCGTCTATTCCTGCCCCTTTGAAATTTTGTGGAGTCAGGAAAGGACCAATTTTTGGCAGGCCAGTTTCTGCTAAACCTTGGGGGTTGAACCTGCAAGAAATCTTTAACAGTTTGAACAGATTTTGCCTTTTCTTCCATTTTCTTCATAACCTGCTGGGCAGGTGTACCAAACAAACTTGTCTTGTCCATAGGAGCATCTAGCAACTTAGCTTTAACATGATCCGGTAAAGCTTGTTCCTTTAGCCATGCATGCCTTCTTATCACTGTGCCTGTCATGGCTGATCTAAATGAAACCTCCAGTGCATCATAGCCACATTTTAAGGAATGGTTGCTAACCTGTTGTATGTTATTTACCATCTCTAATACATATTTCTTATCAAGAGATTCATCAGTGGTTAGTTTTTTAGTTAACTGATCAAGCATAAACTCTTGGTATTGTATCATGTGAAACTGACAGTTTAAAGCTCTAGCTGAGAGAGTAGCTGAAGTGTAGACCTTTTTACCCCATCTGTCTAATGACCTTGCTTCCCTTTCAGAAGGAATAGGGTTTTAGCTGTGGTCGTGGCTACTGCCTTGGGACCCTGGGATATAGTTTCTGGGTCTGCAAGTGGGGCCTTGTAAAGGTGGTGATGAGTATCTGGCACCCTGTAAAATCTGTCTGGTTTGGCAGGGGCTGGGGGTAAAGAATCTGGAGCGGAGCAAACATCATTGAAAGCATCATCCACCACAGAGAGAACAGGAGGTATAGCTAAGGGTCTGTGCTGTGGGAGGTGCAGAAAGGTCCTAAGTCTTTTTCTGGAGTCTGAAAAATCCTGTTGCTGCCATTGGAACTGTTCTCGCATGGCATGCAAGGTTTCCCCAAAGGAGAATTCTTCTGGTGGGAAGCAGCTGGAATGGATTCTTCAGCATCAGAATCTTCAAAATTGGAGAAGGGAGCCTCTGGCTGGTCAGTTATGTCTGATTCATCAGCAGAATCATCAGAAGACACTGGCTCAGGGGGCTCTGCCCTAGGTCTCTTCTCTGGGGCTGAGAGGCCCTGTCTGGGTGAGATTGAGATCCTCTAATTAAAGAAATTAAATCTTCTGCCAAAGAAAGCATTTGAGAACTAGAAGAGGGCCTGGATGTGGGGGTTTAACAGGCACTGTTTTAGTAGTCTTGGCTGCTTTAGCCCTGGCGAAGGCCTTAATGGACATGGCTGCTAGAGGCCTAGCAGCACCACGTGCTGGGGTAGAGACATCCAAGGGGATGGTGTCTGATAAGTCAACCACCGTGGTGGGTAAAATTTCTGAGGTCGATTCAAGAGTTGTAGCAGGGGCCTCAGTTGTAAGAATAGGTTCAGCTGTACTTTGATCAGTTTTCTCGGTTTCGGCGAAACCGAGACACTCATGTTTGCTTTACCGTGGTTTCGGCGAAACCGCGGACCGCGATGTCGGTCTTTATCTTTGCGTTTTGGTAGATTGGGTAGTCGGAGGATCCGGCGGCATAATGTACGCAAAATCAGAACCGAAAAACTGTTCTGCAAACTCCGACCGGCGCCTAAGCGTTAAATCGGTTGAAAGAGCACAGGCGAACAGGCTGCTACGTCGTGGGCTGGGCCTAAACAAGGCAGACAGTAAGAGTGGAAATCTTTATGAGGTATTTGTTTCCCACAGGTTAAACAATTGTTAACTTTTTCTGACATCGGCTGAGGCAAGAAAGAGTCCCCAGCGGGTACTTAGCTTTAGAAGTCTTCGAAGTAGTATTCGGTAGAAGTAATCTCTGGATCAGACCGACCGGCACTTGCGAACAGCTTCTGCTTCGGGCGCCACGCGGCAAGAAAGACTGAGGAAAATGGCGTCGGCTGATGCTTTTATACCCGAAGACCAACAGAGATGACGTCGGGTGGAGTGCGACATCAGCCGAAGCCGGACCCGGACTTTGGAATCCGGCCGACTACAGGGCTGCCTGACGACAGGACAACCCACTTGTTATGACTGCAGATGCATCCATGAAGGACATCTCAGAGATTACACAATCCCTAGGGAAAGGGACTATTACACTACCCGGGGATTGTTGCTCTCGCACACCTGTTGACCATCTGTATAAAGTCAATCAAATGCAGTTAATTTAAAAGATGTCGACCAAACTCCCTGTCAAGTTAAACAAAAGGGACCCATATATACATATGCACACATTGTGCTTGTGTATAGACATATCTTTGGAGTTGTCTTTCAAAACTATCCTCATCCAAACACCATATGACAACTTACCCTATTCCATCTGACAAAGTGGGCCAATAGCCTAATAACTTATGACCCTACAAGCGCAATCTGGATGGAAAACAGAAAATAGACCCCTGGTATTCCACCTGTGTCCCTGCTGGACAGAAGCATTGGAAGCTGACTTGTCGGAACATGGGCTAAATTCTTGGCTAGGCTTGTAAGAGCCTCAGGGTCAACAGCCTAATTACTTCCTATGTAAGAGCTTTTGAAAGATTTTGGAAGAAAGTACATCTTCCACACCGGCTTTCGGAATAGTGAGTAGTTGTCAGGCTCACATATCTAAGTTTTTGTTTGCTTCTTCTGATAATATGAGAAAGTTAAATGCTGGCCTGTCTTCTTCAGGTGTTGAAGCAAATCTAATTTTTTTGCCTTTTTCTGTGTTTCAAGTAACTGTTTTCTAAAAATGTTATGAAATTTCTGACACTGTTTCTTGAGCAGCTGTCAACAGGCCAGTGCTAAGATTTACCTGGTTGTGTTCTCAGAATTTATCAGAAGTGAAAGCAGAGCTCCTGAACACTCCCCTGGATAAAAAAAAGTATTACTTGGCCCTATTTCTATTGAGGTTCTCAAAATATCTGATTAAGGGGAAAAATGAATTGGGGGGGGTACCCAGATTTTTCACACACACACCCCAATACACAGCTATAACAAACACTTTCCTTCCTGGTCTGCTTCCTTTTACAGGAAACAGGATAAGCATTCACAGCAAAGCACAGGCAAATAAACTTTCAGGAAAGAATACCAGGGAGATTTAAAACAGGAAGGTCTTCCCAAAACCAAGGGCAATCTAAAATAAAAGCAGACTTACTATATGCCACATCTTGTTGTTCCCATCCTTACCCTAATGACACAGTAAAGTTTTGCAAAAGTCTATGTCTACACTTTCTGCTGTCGCACCACATACTTTCAGAAACTTGCCTATCAACCAAAGTCTCTGTTTTAAACCTCCTGCCACATTTCAGTCTGCAATTACAAATGCCTCAGACTTTTCTTGGGGAGTTGTATCCAAATGGGATAAAGTTCAGGGTCTGTGGAGTCAGCAGAACAAATTAAATCACAGAAATGTAAAACAAATGATGGCACTAATAAATGATCTCACAGTTGTAAATTATTTTTGGACTATGAGCCCTCTACTAGTAATCACAAACACCACAGTAATGTGGTAATAAACAAGGGGGTACTAGATCATACCCCTTTTGCTAACCAACTACAATAGCTTGGAAACTTTGCACAATCCATCACTTTAGGCTATTTACATTTTGTTAGAGCAAAATTTGGGGTAACAATAGAGAACACTTGAATTATGTTAGTGTAATTTATTTGCATGCTGCATAGAATATTCCAGCAGTAACACAATTTAAAGGCTGTGCACCACTACCATAGCATTCTGAACTTCATCAACAGTATTTAATGAAAACTTGCATCAGACAAAACCTAGAAAACAAGTAAAGAAAAAAAATAAATTCTAGGCATGCAATTACAGGGTCTAAACCTTAAAAGTTCTTGCCATCCTTGTCAAGCACTTAATATTGCTTACCTCTCAAACTGAGAATAGGTTCATAGTTGTGTACTAGGCTAATGGCCCTGGAACCTTTACAAGCCTAGACCATACAAGTGCCCTGGCATTGTGCCGCCCAATGTTAGTTCCCAGTACCTCTATCAAGTAGAGTCACTGGAGTGATCCCCGGGGTGAACTTTCCATTTCCCATCCACTCATCAAGGTTTATCTTGAAGAAGGCCAGTGAGGTGCTTTGCTTGACATGTATGGGAAGTCTATTCCAGAACATGGCAGTCACTGGGTTATGAACCTGTCCCTCCAGCATGTTCTGTTGATTGTGGTAATGAGGTTGAGGTCTCTAGAGCTTGTGGTGCGGAGGGATTGGGATTTCTTTACATGAAGCATTTCTAACAGAGCTGGGTCAGACATGGCTTTGTAAATCAAGCAGAGATCACCTCTTAGTAGATGATATGAGACAGAGAATAGCTGGAGTTTTTTGAGTCTGTCCTTGTAGGACATGTGTTTAAGGCCTAAGATCCTCTTCGTGAGGTACTTTTGTGGCCTTTCCAGCTGTTGCATGTATCTAGTGAGGTACATGCCAAATGGGGCACTATACTCGATGATTGGCCTAATGAGGGAAGAGTAGAGAGAGATGATGACCTCTTTATTCCTGGATGCAAAACACTTGGCAATGAGATGGGCCACACAGAAGGACTTTCTGACCTCAATGGCAATGTAGTGGTCGAAGGAGAGGTTGCTGTCAACCGGTGTCCCCAAAACTCTTATAATGTTTTCAGTGTCCAGTGGGCTCCCATCGATGTGGTACTTAGTGGCAAATGAGTTTTTCCCAAAGGAGATGAGGATGTATTTTTTGGCATCAAGCTTAAGGCCATGGTTCTGACACCAGTCATTGGTCTCAGTGAGGCCTTTCTGTAGGATATCTACATCACTTGGAGAGTTAATAACGGCTCCCAGCTTGCAGTTGTCTGTGAACTTCAGCCAGACTCCCTCCGTGTTGGCCTGGACTTTTGAGAAGTTGATGCCAAACAGGAGAGGACCCAGGACCAATCCCTGTGGGACTCCACTTATGACTGGTTGGCAGTCTGACTTGGAGTCTGCAACTTTCACACTGTGGGTTCTATCTGTGAGACAATTTGCAACCCACCTAGTGATACAGAGGTTGATGCCTAGTTTGGAGAGTTTATCAGTAATTCCTGAGTGGGGCAGGGCCGACCTTAGCCGAAATGGTGCCCTAGGCGAAGTAGTGCTCAGGTGCCCCTTAAGCTCCACCCATACCACACTCATGAAACACCCCTATTTGAGCCACGCCCACTAGGTCATTCCCCAATAAAGCCACTCCAGTCATGTCCTTAAATTATTTAAATGCATAGGAAGAAAAAGAGACCTTGTAATGTAGTTATACTGAAGCTACCTTTGCATATGTATTTTCTACTTGAAATACAAAAGCCAGATCATGGTCAAATAGGGTTCTAGGAAGGGTACTAGACCACCACCCCAGAGAAGCCCCTCCTGCAGCAACCCCCAGCAGCAGTCCCCTCCTCAGCCATTCCAGTGTTCCATTATTTGGTTATCTCACCAGTTACCATGCATATGTTCTATTATTTGCTTCTACAATGATTACAGATATTGAAACAAAATAGCACAAACACAGACAGCCACTTGCTAAACAAACAATACAGTCTCACAATGAAAACAGACTTAGCATGAGCAGTAAACTTGTCTGCCCTTGAAACTCTCATTCATTGAAATGGCAAAACTCACATTCATTGAAACAGCATGAAAACCCACATTCATAGAAATTGAAAACCCACATTCATAGAAATGCATCTGGTTGGAAATTAAGTTTACCTTTGGGCTGTTTTCAAAACAGACTCCTTGCACACATTTTTGTAGGGACATGCATACATGTATTTACTCTTTAATTCACTTTCCTGATTGTATTGAATTATATTCATTGTATTATATTCCTTGTATAATACAGCACCACTTGTTAGAATATGTCATTGTATTATATTCCTTGTATAATACAGCACCACTTGTTAGAATATGTTTTAAATTTGTAGTTTTAAACATTCTTTTAATAAGCTCTGAGACAAGATTTATGAACCAAACACTACCCATTTCAAAAAATGTCAACAATAAAAGGCCACTCAAGACTTCTGTCATTACAATCCACCAATATTACTGCACACGCACAATCTCTGCAGAAGTAAAATCCTCTGAATTCCACATTAAAGAAATCTGTAACTAATGAAGAGGTTACTACTGGCAAACAACTTTACATATCAATGTTATCTACAAATTCAGTGCCTGCTGCCCTTGAAAAATCAAATTGCCTATATTACAATAAATATTTGTTAAGATGGCAATATTGCAATAGGAAATGACTAACAAGTTCACAATCACTAGGTATCTCATACAAAAGGCCATACTCAGGAGTGTAGAACCCCTATCCCCCCTTATAATGCACCAAATAATCAACAATAATATGGGCACTGCATATCAGCACTCCATCTACATGGTGTGGGAGTGGAATCCACAGGCTTCTGCACCAAAGGCAATGATGCTATTAACACTGCTTTCAGATTTTACAACACAGTGTGCCATTTGATAAACAAAAAACAGATAGTTGCACACTGAAAACATTTGCACTTCTTACAGTGTGTTAAATGTGTAGTTTTGAACGTTTCCAGTAAGTAATGAAACAAAATGTATGACCCAATAATGACAAACCTGCCCATTTCAGAACATTTTAACCATAAAAGGCCCCTCAAACAGTATCAGTCATTAAGCACAATCTATGTAGAAGTAAACATCATCTGAATAATTCTACATTAAAGAAATTTGTAACTAATTAAGATGCTATTACTGACAAAGAAAGTACAGTTTTGTACCTACCATAAATGTAGATGTTCGAGGATCTACATTGCTGCAGTCATGACCTGTGGGTAGTCCGCTGTCCTCGGTCGGCCCGAATACCAAAGGGCTAGGCTGGCGTCGGTCATTGTCGCCTAGAGCTGACGTCAGTACGCAGTAGTACTTAAGCGCATGACCGACGCCATATCCTCAGTCTTTCTTGCCCCAGATGTCAGAAGGCCTAAAAGGAAAGGCCAATGCCAAAAATAGGAAATGCCCAACAACCCCCAGTGTGTAAGTAAAGAATATCTCCAAACAAAACCCAGCAACCCCAACCTATAGAGTGGAAGGAGGGGAGGGAAATTGGACTGCAGCAATGTAGATCCTCGAACATCTACATTTATGGTAGGTACAAAACTGTACTATGTTCTTCGTCTCACATTGCTGCAGTCATGATCTGTGGGTAGAATCCCAAAGCAAAGGAAAAGGGAGGCTGGCAAATTACAAGGAATTAGGGGCTGCTAACATGCCCTGTAAAACTGCAGTGGCAAACCCAGCCCTGGACTTGGAATAGAGAGGGAGATGGTAATGCTTAGTGAAAGTGTGTACAGAACTCCAAGTAGCTGCTTCCAAAATATCCTTAGTAGCTACACCTCTCAAAAAGCAGTAGAAGTGGCAGTAGCCCTAGTAGAATGAGGCCTGATCCCAGCAGGGGCATCCTTCCCATGATGAGAATAACAAAAGGCAATACAATGACCAATCCACTTTGAAATAGTCTGCTTAGAAACAGCTTTCCCCTGTGAACTCAAAGCAAAAGAAACAAATAACTGTTGAGTATGTCTGAACTCCTTAGTTCTGTTCAAGTAGTAACGTAACTGCCTATGGATATCCAAAGAATGCAAGACTTTTTCCCCTTTATTTTGGGGTTCAGCATAAAAAGTAGGCAAATGAATAGACTGATTCAAGGCCACACTAGAAATCACTTTAGGCATAAAAGTAGGGTTAGTTCGCAAAGAAACTCTATCCTTATGAAATATCAAAAAAGGTTCTACTGCCATGAGAGCCTGCAATTCAGATACCCTCCTGGCAGAAGTAATGGCCAACAAAAAAGCAGTCTTCCAAGACAAAAACTTCAGTTCAGACGTAGCTGCCGGTTCAAAAGGAGGTAAGGTAAGTTTCTCCAAAACAAAATTGAGATCCCAGGAAGGAGTAGGAGCTCTACGTGCGGGTCTTATATTTTTTGCCCCTCTAAGAAATTGTTTGAACAAAGGATGGGAAAATAAAGGAGGGTCACAATCATAGTGAGCAGAAATGGCTGCAGCATGAACCTTCACAGAAGAGAATGACAAACCCTTGTCCAGTAATTCAGTAAGGTACTGTAGTGCAAAACTCAAATTAGGCACTGAAACATCAAAACCCTTTGCAGTGCTCCAAAGAAAAAATCTCTTCCATTTATCAGCATAAACTTTTCTAGTGCTAGGCCGCCTAGCTTCCAAAATGACATCTAAAACCTGTTGAGGAAGCTGAGACCCCACCAGCTCCATCACAGAATACGCTAGGCTGTCAGATGGAGGGACTGCACCTGAACATTGAGGAAATGATTGTTTGACTGGGACAACAAATGAGGAATCTGTGGCAGACGCCAAGGAGGCTCCTGGATTAAACTCCTCAGCAGAGGATACCAATGTTGACGTGGCCAGTCTGGTGCTATTAGAATCATGCAAGGCTTGTCCCGTCTGACTTTCAAGAGTACCTTGGGGAGAAGAGGCAGAGGAGGAAAAGCATAAACATGAAGGTTGTTCCAACTGAAAGACAGAGCATCCACTTTCCAAGCATCTGGGTGGAACATCTTTGTGCAAAATTTTGGAAATTGAAAATTTAGTGGGGAAGCAAATAGATCTATGTCTGGAGTTCCCCAAGCCACAGTCAATTGTTTGAAAATCTGAGGATCCAGTTTCCACTCATGGGGATCCACCATTTGTCTGCTCAAAATATCTGCTAGGGAGTTCTGTGCTCCTGGCAGAAACCTTGCCTGAAGATTGATTCGCAAACCCAGAGCAGTCTCCCATAAAATTATTGCTTGTCTGCAAAGAGGGTAGGAATGGGTACCCCCCTACTTGTTGATGTACCACATGACTGTTGTGTTGTCTGTTTGTATCAACACCTGTCCTGGCTGAAGGAGTTCCTTGAATGCCATCACAGCAAATTGAACTGCTAACATCTCCTTCATGTTGATATGCAAATGTAGTAGTTTGGGAGGCCACATGTCTTGTATCCATTTTCCATGGAAGTGTGCTCCCCAAGCCAAGTCCGAGGCATCCGTCGTTAGGATCTGACTCACCTCTGGTCTGGACATAGAGAGTCCCTTGTTTCAGTGACATTCCTGAGCCCACCAAAGTAATTCTTTCTGGATGCAAGGTATAATCCGAATGACAGTGTCCAAACTGTGGGAGTGTTGAGCCCACACACTTTCGAGATACCATTGAAGCTTCCTCATATGCAGTTTGGCATTGGGAAGTACTAGAATGCAAGATGCCATGAACCCCAAGGCTTGGAGGACTGTCCTTGCAGTCAGCCTGGACATTACTGATAACTGCTGGAAGTAGAGGAAGAGTTCTTTGTTTGTCCGGGGTCAGAAATGCCATCTGAGAGGCTGTATTCAGTCTCACACCCAGAAAGCACATGTCTTGAGAGGGCACTAGACTGGACTTTATTTCGTTCACAGTATACCCTAGGCACCTTAAAACTGTCATTACATACTGGAGATGCTGCAGTAACTTGTCTTTGTTTTGAGCAAGAATCAGGCAATCGTCCAAATAAGGATAAATTTGTATTCCTCCCTGTCTGAAGAAAGCAATCACAGGAGCCAGAACTTTTGTGAACACCCTGGGCGCAGTAGATAAGCCAAAGGGCAATGCAGAGAATTGATAATGTGAAGTACCAGCCCGAAATCTCAGGAATCTCCTGCAGCTGGGCTTGATAGGGATGTGAAGATAGGCCTCTTTGAGATCCAGGGTTACCATCCAATGATCTTTGCCTATCATAGGCAGAAGTTGTTGTAATGTTAACATCTTGAACTTTGGAATTTCTAGGTAGGTGTTGAGAATGGACAAATCCAGAATTGGCCTCCAAGTGTTTCCTTTCTTTGGCACCAGGAATAGACGGGAATACAATCCTAGGCCTACTTCTGAAGGAGGGACCACCTGAATTGCCTCCATCTGCAAAAGTAAAGAAATCTGCTTCTGAGCCTCCAGCCTTTGCTGAGGAGGCACATCCGGCATGCCTTTGAAAGGAGGAAAAGTGGGAAAATAAAACTTGTAGCCTCGATTTATTATATCCAACACCCATTTGTCCTGGGTGATCAAATTCCAGTTTTCTTTGAAAAGTCCCAACTTTCCTCCTAGAGGAGCTGCCAGTAAGGGAGGGTCTGGCAGCGGAAGATACAGGTCATTGGGTCTGCTTACGAAAGGGCTGACCCCTGCCCTCACCAGAAGACTGTGCAGGAGAACTCCAAGTCCTAGGTCTGAAGGAACCCTGAGCATGAGCCCTGCCTCTACCACGTCTAGACCTGCCCTTAGGCTGATAATCCGAAGAAGGATAAGACCATCCCCTAGCAGGCCAATTCCTACTAAACTTAGGGGGCTGCACCTGCAAAAAATCCTTGACCGTCTGCATAGACTTAGCCTCATCTTTCATCTTTTTCAAAACTGATTCCACAGGAGGACCTAAAAGAACTTCAGATTGAAGAGGAGCATCCAGAATTCGAGCCTTTACATGTTCTGACAAATTTTGATCCTTAAGCCAGGCATGTCTACGAATAACTGAACCTGTAGCAGCCACCCTAGAAGAAGCCTGAAGAGCATCAAAACCACACTGCAAAGAATGCTTGCCAACTTGATCTGATGCATGAACCAACTCCTGGAGCTCCTTACACTCTATACCCTCAGATAAAGCATCCACCTTAGATTTCAATTGGCCTAACAAAAAGTTCTGATACTTCAGCATATGAAATTGGCAATTCAAAGCCCTCATAGCTAACGTAGAGGAGGTGTACACTTTTTTCCCCCACCTGTCTAACGCCCTAGAATCTTTATCCAAAGGGACTGGATTTTTAGCCACAGAAGCCCTAACACCCTTAGGGCCTTGAATAATGGTTTCCAGATCAGCCCTAGGACTCTTATACAAGTACTTATGTGCTTCTGGAACTCTGTAATACCTGTCAGGCTTAACAGGGGCCGGAGGCAGAGAATCAGGATTAAGGGAAGCTTCAGAAAAAACATCCTGAACAACATCTAAGACAGGAGGAATAGCCAAGGGCCTATGTTGTGGTAGAAACAAGAATTCCCTAAGCCTTTTCCTAGAATCTGAAAAATCTTGACCTTCCCACTTGAAATGCTCCCTCATGGTATGTAAAGTTTCAGAAAAGGAAAAATCTTCTGGAGGAGAAGCAGAAGGACAGGAGTCCTCTGCATCAGAATCAGAATAGGAAGGAAAATCCTGAATTTCTTCAGATGAGGAATCAGAGTAGTCCGAGGAATGATCCATTCCCTCTAAATCTGCCTCCACCCTAGGCCTTTTCTCTGGGGGGGGCATAGAACCCCGGATCAAAGTAATCAAGTCCTCCACCATTTTCAACATATGTTTTTTAGGAACAGGGGCTGGAGAGCTAGAAGAATGACCAGGTCCAACAAGACCAGGTTTGGCCTTAGCATGGCCTTTAGCCACTGAAGTAGAAGGCCTAATAACCTTTTGTAAGGATGGAACTACTGAAACCTGAGAAGCACCCTCGGCCTGTCCTAACTCCTGAGAGGCCAACTCCTGTAAAAGTAAAGGTTCCCCCTGGGATTCAGCCGAACCCTCGGCAGGATCCATAGATTCAACCGGAGGCTCCGAAGAACCGGCGTCCGCAACGGATGACTCATCCGGTTTAGATCTCAAAGCTTTATCCTTACGCTTCTTAGCGGTAGCGGGCGTCGGAGGATCCGACGGCATGTTATAGTTACACCGCTTACCGAAAACAAGCCTGGCACAGTCTAACCTTCGCTTAATGGTGCGCTTATTAAATCTAGCACAAAAGCGACACCCGACTACGTCGTGCTCAGGCCCTAAGCAAGGAATACAGAGAGAATGATAATCCCTATGAGGTATCTGTTTCCCACAAGAAATGCAATTATTAACTTTTTCTGACATCCGGATAACTGAGGCAAGAAAAAACAAAAATTTCCCCAATGGGGTACTTAGCCCAAGTTGGTCTTCGGTCTGAAACTCGGTAAATGAAAATTTCAGGACGCCGAACGGCACTCGCAAACACTGCTTCTGCTTCGGACCACGCGGCAAGAAAGACTGAGGATATGGCGTCGGTCATGCACTTAAGTACTACTGCGTACTGACGTCAGCTCTAGGCGACAATGACCGACGCCAGCCTAGCCCTTTGGTATTCGGGCCGACCGAGGACAGCGGACTACCCACAGGTCATGACTGCAGCAATGTGAGATGAAGAACATCTTTACATTTCACTGTTCCATCTACAAATTCAGTGCTTGCTGCCCTTGAAGAATTAATTGCCTACGTTACATTAAAGAAAAAATGGTAGAAACATGCAAGTTTATAGTAACTAGGCATCCTAAACAAAGGATGGCACACTAAGGAATGCAAAACTCCTATCCCCTCTTAAAATGCAACAAATAAATCGGTAACTAGGACATTACGTACCATGCCTCAGCAGAGACCCGGGGAGAAAAGCTCCAGAGTATGCATAATAAAACATAGCAATAAGGACAATATAACAGAAACAAAGGTGAACGTAGCAATGCAGACAAATACAAGTAAGCAATTACAGTTAATATTTTGACATTCAAAAGTAGACAGAAAATGAAAACAATGAATACAGCAACATGCACATCACTCTTCCCACGGCTACAGAATAAGCAACAGGATGTAAAGGACTGCATGCAAGTTCCTTACAAACACATCTTTCAGTCCATGTCTCTCTTTAAGAGGAATAAGGAAACGTAAGAGGTTAAGAAGATAACACAACCCAATACTGAACATGACTAGGAAGGGACAAGAATGTAATAATAGCAGATGAAAAAATTGAAAGAGCCATCCAACCTCATTTGACCAAATATCTACAGTCACTGGTGATGTGTTTTGGTAACTTGTGGCGTACATTCATTACGGGCTATTGTTGTAAGAAGTTCTTGTCTTGCTACCTGCATTTACTTTGGGGAGGTACTCTGAACATCCTCCAGTGACTACTTAATTGAAGACCATGCAAGTATAAGCCTATAAACCCCAGTAGCCATTCCCAACAAAACAGGAAATTAGGTTTCTAGTTTTAGAAATATTAGTAAAAGATGATAATACTTAAATTGCACTCACTTCAGTTCTGCTGAATGTTTAATACCTGAATAATGGTGCTTAGTATTGTGGTATGTAATACAACTTCTCTTTTGAAAGCTGAAGCTGAAGCACTAGGGTTTTATGAAAGATTAAATAAGCTGTTTGTCTGACACATTGATATTTTGTTTTACACTGTATATGACATGCAGTAATTTGTGAAAATTAAACTTGCAGAGAAATGAAAATTGTGTTTCTAACTTTTGAAGGTAAGATGTCCTCTTTTGGAAGTTTACAGTACAGTCATATCATATACCCAATTATTTTTGTGGCAAGTTTACAAGTCATCTTCAACTCTGAGTGCATGTCTAGGAAAAAAAAACAACTGTAGTATGAAAGGAGCACATTTCCCTTGGAGCTGCCTGCTACCCTGCCAACATTTGAAATGAGGGAAAGAGCAAGACTTCTCTGTTCTGCCACAGCAGCACACACATACAGCGACTCTCTCGCAAAGCAACACACACACACACCTATTCTCTTGCACAGCAACAAAGACTCTCAAAGGAACAAACAGCTAGTTTAAATTCCATACACACACACACACACACACACACACACACACACACACACACACACACACACACACCTACTCTCACACAGTAACATACACACACTTTATATTTCATACAAACAGAACAACAAATTTAAATTCCATACACATACGTACATACCCACACACATTCTTTCTCATACAGAAATAAACAGTTTAAATTACACATAAACACACACACACATACACTTACCTTCTTTATAACCCAAACGGCCACACACGGAAACACAGACAACAACTCTTCTTTTGAACTGCTGGCTTAAATTCCGCGCGAAACTGCAGAATGCATTTGTATGACGTTTGCGTCGTGACACACGAAAGTTTCGCTTTAAAGGAGAAGATTGCACTGCAAACTAAACGTTTTTTTTTAGCCCCCCTGGCTAACCTATAGCTGTAAGTGGGAGGGTGCTAGCCTCGCTTCCCCCACCCTCCGCCCTCTGGTTTCAGCATCAAGAAGAGTGCAAACTTAAAAAAATAAGTAAATAAATGCATAACGCGCCCTTTACAAGGCTGGCCTGTATGGCGCCCTAGGTGGTCGCCTAGTTCGCCTATGCTTAAGACCGGCCATGCAGACAGGGCACCTCACTGGCCCCCTTAAGAGAAATCTTGATGAGTGGATTGGAAATAGAAAATTCACCCCGGGGATCACTCCAGTGGCTCTACTCGACAGAGGCACTGGGAACCAGGGTCAGGTGGCATGATGCCAGGGTAATCCTATGGGCTAGGCCTGTAAGGGCTCCAGGGCCATTAGCTTAGTACACACCTATGAACCTATAAGAACCCTTCTGTGAAGCTGTTGTGTGCTATTGCACAGTCCCATTTGCAAACTGGTACTAATGCAGCACAACACCTCAACTGAGATCTGGCTATGAATAAGTCCATATGTGGAGACTTATATAGCAGTAGTACAATGTTTCACAAGTGTCTATACTATTTTTCTTGTGACACAGCCTCAAAAATATTCAAAACAATAGTAATCTTGGTAGAAAAAATGACAAATACATGCAAACATACTGACCCCCCACCCCCCATTACTTTTTTTTCTGAAGATGTTTTAACTAATAGTATGCGTTTTAACCCTAGAAACGTTCACATGGTTAGCAATTTTGACGGCAACTTTCAAAAACATGTTTAAGCAGTAAGACTCCCTACCCCACCCCACTCCACCCCTGTTCTTTTTCGTAAACTGGTTTAGCTGCTGGTATAGTTGTTGCCTTTCTTTTTATTTCTCTTTTAATTTGTATTCATGGAGCGTTTTACATTTGTGTACCGTATCTTCAGAGGTATCTGGTCAAACAATGTACAGTATGTCAGTGTTTTTCTACTGCTTTTGGTCGATGTGTCTGTGTATTTTTGCCTGCGCGTGCATGTGTACTTTTAAGTCCCGGGTTACACCAGCTATTTTCTGTTGCTATAGTGACTGCTGCTTTCCCCCATGTTATATGCTTGTGCTTTCCCATCCCTTTTCATTTCCTGTTTGTATGTTTTGTGCTTTCATTTCAATCAGGAGGTTAAATACTTTTTGATATATTGTACTGTTACTGATCAGTTTGCATATTTAAATTTGAGTTTTTAGTGCTTTTATTATTGTACATTCTCTATAATTTGTATCATGATCTTTATTCCGGTTTTTGTTTTATTTAGTTTTGCGTTATTCCACTGTATGCAAGCTTCTGACATTTGCCTTTAAGCTGATTTTTCTTTCTTTTTGAGTATTTTTGTGTTTATACTTCTTTTTCTGCGCTTTGATACTTTTCAAATTGATGGTAGGTTGTTGGATTTTGAAGACAGGAAGCGGGTTCTGTGAGTGAATGTTATCACCAGGTGTCCTGCACTAATTTTTCCCAAGTTGTACAACAATTGCGATGCGCAAGCAACTAGCAATCTGATCAATATTCTTTGCCCGTTTTATAATCTGTCTGCGGTCAAGATTTCTTGTTAAGCAGGCGTTGTATGGGAAGGTTATCTAGATACTTATATAGCCTCTCGGCGGTGAAAGAAAAAAAAATCTTTTTGTTGTTGTTGTTCGGCTTTCCCGGTTAGGAATCGTCACAGCAGAACTCCGCTCCGTAAATTGCGCCGTTTTGATGCTGGGGAGGGTGCAATTGTAGTCTTTAGGGTGGCGGTGGTGAAATTAAAAAAAAAAAAAAATGTTGTTGTATGTTTGGCTTTTCCCGGTTAGGGGTCGTCACAACAGAATTCCAGTCCGTGAATTGCACCCTTTTGAGGCCGGCCTGCATGGCGCCCTAGGCGGTCGCCTAGTTCGCCTATGCCTAAGGCCGGCCGTGGAGTGGGGAATGGTATCAAAGGCCTTGGCCAGATCGAGTTAGGCTGTATGAACTTACTTGTCCTCATCCACACCTCTGGTGACTGACTCAAAGAAGTCAACCAGGTTGAGCAGGCATGATCTACCTTTCACAAAACCAAATTGAGTGGGATCTGAAGTTTGGAGATTCCCTATATCCTTGTTAATTAGGTCCATGATGATGTGCTCCATAACCTTACATATCAGACTCGTCAGGCTAATGGGGAGATAAATTCCCAGAGTTTGTAGTCACTCCCCCATTATGGAGAGGGATGACTGTAGCAGTGCGCCATTTGGTAGGGACAAAGCCTGAGGTGAGGCTGTGATTGAAGAGGGCATACAGATGTGGTGCCAGCTCACTTTGTAGTTCATGTAGAACACATCCAGGCATATTGTCAGGTCCCATGGAAGCTGTATTCTTGGCCTTGAACAATGCAGCTTTAACCTATGCTGCAGTAATGCTGGGTGCCTGGCATTCCTCTGGTATTGTGATTGTTCCTGGGGGGGGGGGTGAGAGGGGTAAATCTAGCACTGAATCTGTCAGCCAGTATGTTGGCAATATCTGTTGGCTCAGTATAGGAGGTACCATTGTGCAGTACCTCAGAGCAAACCAGTGTATTGCCATGGAGGTTTTTGATATAACTATAGAAGGCTTTGTGGTTGTTTTTAGTGTCTGCCACACTAAGCATAAAACCTTTTTACAGCTGTCTTGCAGAACACCCCTTACTTTGCATCATATTTTTGCCTTGTCCCTTACAATGTTTTTTTGTAAAATAACATAGAATTACAGTCAGTCAATAATACCAAACATTAGAGTTTCATAGTTATAATTAAGAAAATGTACAATGATAAAAAACTTTTGTCCCTATTTACTTTTTAAGGTTCTGATTTTGTCTCATATTTTTGCCTTGTCCCCCGTAAAACTTTTTGAATTTCTGGAACTTGCTGAGGATTACAGTCAATCAGTTAAGGAGTTTCAGTCTTCTTATTGATCAGAAAATGGATGGTGATGTAAAACATATTATTTTTAATAACTTTTTTTAAGTGCGATAGGGAGAAATAGTACAGTTGTGTACACTTACCATAAATGTAGATGTTCGAGTGTATTCACTGTTGCAGTCATTACAATTGGGTTATCCTGCTGGCAGGCTAGCCTCAGTCAGCCTGAATTCCAAAGTCTAGGTCCAGCGTCGGTTGCTGTCGCTTCTTCCCTGACGTCAGTGCGCCAGGGGTATAAAAGATGCAGCCGACGCCATTTTCTTCAGTTTTTCTTGCCCCAGATGCAGGTGCCCCCAAAAGGGTAGGCTAAAAATATGTCAATAAAACATGCATGCAGCAAAATATATATTTTGCCTTCATCTACAAGCAAATACACCGCATAGGTTGTATAGAATAGAGAAGTACAGATAAGTTCCAGCAAAGAAATGGGGGCTGGCAGGTGGGTAACCTGGACTGCAACAGTGAATACACTCGAACATCTACATTTATGGTAAGTGTACACAACTGTACTATGTTCTTAGTGTTTCACTGTTGCAGTCATTACAATTGGGTTGAATCCCAAAGCTAAGGTTGGGAGGCTGGAGCTAAATAGCATTAGGAGTGGCTAGTTGGCCCTGCTGGACTGCAGTGGCAAAGCCTGCCCTGGATTTAGAGTAGACTGGTAAGTGATCGTGCTTTGTGAAGGTGTGCACTGAACTCTTAAATGGCAGCCTCTAAAATATCTTTGGTTGGTACTCTCCTGAGGAAGGCTGCTGAAGTGGCTGTTGCTCTGGTCGAATGTGGCCTAATGCCCTTAGGTACTGGCTTGCCATGTTGTGAATAGCAGAAATGAATGCAGTGTCCTATCCACTTTGAAATAGTCTGCTTTGAGATGGCTTTTCCTTGTGATCCTGCAGAATATGCCACTAGTAATTGCTCTGTCTTTCTGAAAGCTTTGGTTCTGTTCAAATAGAAGTGTAGCTGTCTGTGTATATCCAAAGAATGCAGAATTTTCTCCCCCTTATTCTGTGGGCTTGGATAAAAGGTAGGCAGATGAATAGTTTGGTTAAGGGCCACACTGGACACTACCTTAGGCATAAATGTCAGGTTCGTCCTCAGAGAAACCCTGTCTGGATGAAAAATGATAAAAGGTTCCACAGCCATGAGTGCCTGTAGCTCTGAAACTCATTTTGCGGAAGTTATTGCTAGAAGCAGAGCTGTTTTCTAAGATAAAAACTTTATATCAGCTGTAGCGGCTGGCTCGAAAGGAGGCAGGGTGAGTTTTTCCAAGACATAATTAAGGTCCCATGCAGGTATTGGTGATCTCCTTGGGGGCCTTACATTTTTGGCCCTTCTGAGGTACTGCCTTAATAAAGGATGAGAAAAGATTGGCGGCTCTGTATTGTAATGAGCTGAAATGGCAGAGGCATGAATTTTTAAAGATGAAAAAGATAGGCCTTTGTCTAGCATCTCAGTTAAGTATTGCAAAATCTGAGGAATGTTTGGTACAGCTGTGTCAATTCCTAGAGCCTGGTTCCAAGCACAGAATCTATTTTCCAGCATAGAATTTTCTAGTACTAGGCCTCCTGGCCTCCAAAATGACATCCATCACCGCTTTAGTGAGAGGTGTCTTTTGCATGACTACATTATCCGCCATGCTGCCAGATTTAAGGTCTTGAGCTGGCTGTGTAGGATCTGATTGTTCTGCTGGGACAGTAGATGAGGCACTTGAGGTAAGGTCCAGGCTGGGCATTGAGGCAAGTTCCTTAGGATTGGACACCAGTACTGGTGTGGCCAGTCTGGAGCAATCGGTATCATTTTTGGCCTCTTCTGTCTGACCTTTAGAAGTACCTTGGGATGGAGAGGCAGAGGAGGAAAGGCATATACTGCTAAGTTTTTCCAGCTGAAAGATAGGGCATCCACTTTCCATGCTTGTCTGTGATAAGTCCTTGTGCAAAATCTCTTTAGTTGGCAGTTGTGAGGTGAGGCAAATAGATCTATGTCCGGGCATCCCCATTTCCTTGTTACCGTGCTAAAGACTTGTGGATCCAATTTCCACTCATGGGGATCCATGAGGTTTCTGCTTAGTTCATCTGCCAGAGTATTTATCATTCCTGGCAGGAATTGTGCCTGCAGATGTACTTGGTAAGTCAATGCTGTGTCCCACAAAGTCATGGCTAGTCTGCAAAGGGGGTAAGAATGAGTGCCTCCCTGCTTGTTTATGTACCACATGACCGTGGTATTGTCTGTCTTTATCAGTAGTTGTCCCGGATGAAATAGGTCCTTGAAGGCTGTCAGGGCATTTTGAACAGCTAGCATCTCTTTTTGATTGATATGTAGATGCATTTGGTTTGTGGACCATGTGCCTTGAATACATCTTCCTGCCATGTGGGCTCCCCCAGGCATAATCCGATGCATCCGTTGTTACTGTCCGTGTGGCTGGGGGTAGAGTGAATGGCTGTCCCTTGTTCTGGTGACAGGCCTTCACCCACCATTGAAACTCCTGTCGCAGGCAGAGAATGAGAGTAACTATTGTTTCCAGGCTGTGGCAATGTTGAGTCCAAACACTTTTTAGGTACCATTGAAGTTTCCTCATATGCAGTCTTGCATATGGAATTAGTAGAATGCAGGATGCCATGAAGCTCAAAGCCTGCAGAATTTTTCTTGCAGATAACTGGACCTTTGTTGCCAACAGTTTGAAATAGGTAGTCAGTTGTCTTTGTTTGTCTGGCGTGAGATAAGCCATCTGGACAGTTGTACTTAAGCTTGCACCCAGGAATATTATCTCTTGAGAGGGTACTAGTTTTGATTTGTTTGTTGACTGTGTACCCTAGGCATGGTAGTAATCTCTTTACAAATGCCAGATGCTGTAGTAGAATGTCCTTGTTCTCTGCTTGAATGAGGCAGTCATCCAAGTAAGGATATATTTGTATTCTTCTTTGTCTGTAGTATGCAATTACTGGTGCCTGGCACTTTGTGAAGACCCTGGGTGCAGTAGATAAGCCAAAGGGCAGTGCAGAGAATTGGTAGTGCATTGAGCCAGCTATGAATCTGAGGTATCTTCTGCATGTTTGCCTGATTGGAACATGCAGGTATGCCTCTTTTAGATCTAAAGTCACAAGCCAAGCCTTCTTGCCAAACATGGGCAGAAGCTGCTGTAGAGTCAACATTTTGAATTTTGGAATATCCAGATATACGTTTAGAATAGACAGGTCCAGTATTGGTCTCCAGGCTTTGTTTTTTCTGGGTACCAAGAACAGCCTTGAATAGAATCCTTGTCCCTGCTCTTGCTCTGATACTTGTTGAATGGCCCTCATGTCCATGAAGGATGAAACTTGTTTTTGTGCCTCTGCCCATTGATTGCGTGGCAGGTCTGGCATACCGTTTGGCCTTGGTAGGGTGCGGAAGTGGAACCTGTAGCCTTGTGATACTATATTTAGGACCCATTTGTCCTGGGTGATCATGTGCCAGTTTTGTGAAAATAGTGCTAGTTTTCCCCCCAGAGAAGCTGCCAAAAGAGAAGTGCTTGGTGCTGGAAGGGGGAAGTCATTGAGACCGTTTCCTGTATGGCTGTGATTTTTCCACTCTTGGAGGTAGAAGCACCCCATTGTTTGGGCCTGTATGAGCCTTGGGGCTGTGATCTGCCTCTGGGGCATCTGTATCTGCCTCTTTGTGGCCTCTCTGATACTGGAAAGGACCAGTTCTTTGTAGGCCAATTCCTGCTAAATCTGGGAGGCTGTACCTGCAAGAAATCCTTGACTGTTTGCATAAACTTAGCTTTGTCCTCCATTTTGTTCAACACCTCTTCTGCTTTAACACCAAACAAAAGTATCATGCTGTAAAGGAGCATCTAATAGTTTTGCTTGAACATGATCAGGAAGATTCTGTTCTTTTAACCAAGCATGCCTCCTAATGACAGAACCTGTAGCAGCGGCCCTGCAGGAGGCCTCTAGAGAATCAAAACCACATTGCAAAGTATGCTTTCCAACTTGTTCAGCTGCATGCAATAAATCCTGCATTTCTTTGTTGTCTGTACATTCTGTATTTGTTAACATTTTCTGTTTAAGCAATGACATAAGATATTGCTGATACTTAAGCATATGAAATTGGCAATTTAAAGCTCTTACAGCCAAGGTAGCAGAAGTATAAATCTTTTTATCCCATCTGTCTAGGGCCCTAGAATCCGAGGGGATAGGGTTTTTTGCAGTAGAAGCCTTGACCCCTTTGGGACCCTGAGAGATAGTTTCGGGACCAGCAGCAGGGTTTTTATAAAGAAATTTGTGTGAATCGGGAACCCTATAGTACATGTCTGGCTTAACTGGAGCTGGTGGTAAAGAGTCTGGAAATAGACTGGACTCTGAAAATACATCATCTACAATGTCTAAAACAGGTGGGATAGCCAGGGGCCTGTGCTGAGGCAATAAAAGGAGGTCTCTGAGCCTTTTCTTGGAATCTGAGAAGTCTTGGCTCTCCCAGTTGAAATGCTCCCTCATAGTATGCTGTGTCTCCCCAAAAGAATAATCCTCATGAGGAGAGGCTGAAGGGATAGATTCTTCAGCATCAGAGTCCTCATAGGGAGGAATAGAATATTCCTGTTCAGAGGAGGAATCAGAGGAAATGGAAACCTGGTCTGAAGATTCATAATCTAACTCTTGCCTAGGCCTCTTATCAGGAGGGGGGTGGCAACCCCTGATCAAAGTAATTAGGTCTTTGGCCATTTTAAGCCTCTGTTTTTTAGGCATGGAGGCCTGTCCAGGAGAATGGTGTACTTGTTTCTTTGTCTTTAGAGCTGCTTTAGTCTTTGCATTTGAAGCTGAAGTAAGTTTCACATATAACTGTGTAGGCCTGAAAACACCCTCAAAAGCCGATACCTGCACAGCAGCTCTGGAGCCATCTGAGGGAATAGTTTCCGAGTGTCCAATACCTTGAGTTTCCAGCGGCCTAGTCGGCTCCACATGGATGTCGGAAGTGGCCTGTGGCTCTGAGATAGCAGATGTCAGGGGCTGCGAAAGCGCCTCACTGAGAACCGGCGACAGGTCTAGCAGAAGCCTCATCAGTTTTGGATCTCGGATGTCTGTCCTTTTCTTTGTCTTTGCACTTTTTATAAACTCTGGTAGTCGGCTGTTCCGACGGCATTATATAATTAAATCTTCTGCCAAAGTGATGGAATGCAAAATCATACCGACGCTTAATAGTGCGTTGGTTAAATCTAGCACAAAAATGACAACTAGCAACGTTATGGTCAGGGCCTAGGCAAGGAATACAGTAAGAATGAAAATCCTTATGAGGTATTTGCTTCCCACAAGAAATACAATTATTAACTTTTTCTGACAACGGTCTGGAGCAAGAAAAAAGTTTCCCCAATGGGGTACTTAGCTTTAATGAAGACTTTGGATCTGAAATTCAAATTTGAAAATGTCAGGAGTCAGCTGACTGGCACTTGCGAACTGCTTTTGCTTCGGGCACCACGCGGCAAGAAAGAGTGAAGAAAATGGCATTGGCTGCATCTTTTATACCCCTGGCGCACTGACATCAGGGAAGATGCGACAGCAACTGACGCCGGACCTAGACTTTGGAATTCAGGCCGACTGAGGGTAGCCTGCCAGCAAGATAACCCAAGCTATAAGGACCCCTGCATTCCTGACCACAATTTACACAGTCCAATGTTCTCCATCATCATTGAATTTTGTGGCAAATAGGTTAAGCAGGACCCGGACAGGCCCTTCCAAATAGAAATAGAAGTCATACCTGGAATTCTTCTAGGAATTGATCCAGGACTGGGGAACTCCCCAAGTAGATCTGTTTGCCTCCATTCACAACAGACATTTAAATTTGTTCTGCTCCACAACTCCTTGCACAAAGGCGTAGAAGATGGATGCCTTTTCATTCCCACAGATGGGAATGATCTTTTAAGTGTTTTCACACTTTCCTCTGATAACCAGGGTTCTTCTGAAGATTCAGGAGGACTGTCTAGGGATAACTTTGGTAACCCCCTTGAGGAAAAGCATTAGAGATTCTACCTTCTTTTGACTATAGCCACAGGGGGGGGGGGTGATTGGAGTCTTGTTGATGCACCCCAGCCTTCACATTCTTTAATATTCTGCCTGGATAATAGAATTTTAATACCTTTTGGGCATCTTTTTCTCCTGCGAATGTGCTACAAGTATTAAAGGAGACAATGGGGCCTGATACTACAAAACCATACATGCCTAAGTGTAAAAGATGTTCTAGGTGGTGCCAGCAACAACCAGGATCCTTTTAAGGCTCAGATACCTTTGGTTCTGCAGTACTTGTGTGAGTAATTATCCCCTGGCCTTTCTTAATCTTCTACAAAGAATCTAGTTTCTGTTTCTTACAGTTTACTCTGAGGTGACGTCCGCCTGGTCTGCAATGGCTAATATGTTCTTTTTTAAAGTCTATGCATGGATGCACCACTGAGGAGATGATGCCAAACAAGAAACCCAAATCTAAAATTATACATAAATAACAGAAGAACATGATGAGTAAACACACCTTCTCAGATTATGGAACAAGCGAATAAGTTACTCCTTATAGTCATCACTCAGTTAATTTCTTTCAAAAGTAATCGAAAGCTACATCTATATCTATCGATATATCTGTCTACCTATCTATGAGAATGGCACTCATGGCTATTTGAAGGTCAGCAAACTGGATGCTTTACAATCAAACTTATAAATTTAAGTTTAATATTATTATTATTTTCTCTTCCCACCCCACCTCTGGACAGCCATATTCCCAGTCACTAACTAGCAGTCCCAGATGTGACTATTTGTCAGGAGGGTCATGATACACCTTCTATTTCGCCCAAGGCAGTAAGGGAGCTGATGGGGAGTTTTAACAGTGGAGTCAGGAGCATTCATTAATTCATTGGACAGGTCAGGAACCCTATCAGAGGGAGCAGTTAGTGCAACAACAACAAAACATCACCATTATCACTACCCAGTTCAGACAAGATTAACTGTGAAACTCCAGCTCTTACTAGAGGACACACAGTCACAGACAGCCATCTTAACCCTCCCCCTCCCACAAGAGAGACATCCATCAGCTACTTCATCTACCCTCCCCAACCAGTCATACAAATGGAGGCTGTCTAACCTAAGCTTAAATTTACCTTTTCATAGCGCTGCTAAAAACTGAAGTACTTGGCAAAGCTTCTGTCTAGTATTTAGAATCACTGATTTCATGGACATGAAAACCATCACTAATTAAACAGAAAAGGAAATGACATGTTCACTGACTTTACTGTCAGTTTGGGACATAATATACTTGGTAATAACCGCTTCTTCCTACGGCACTGTACCCTATGTTAATCCTTACAACTAAAGATCTGATTATGTACTTCAAAGCATTAAGAAAACAAAACGCTTTGCTTTAAATTGAAGATAAGAGTAGTATTTGCACTTACACAGGTACACAAAGATTTAAGAAACATAATCTTCTTAATATTTAGCTGTATGACAATGCAGCAAAATCAACTACACCACACAGTACAAAAGGAAAGTCAGTCAGAAGTTGCTAGTTGTAGAAAGTCGTTTCTACAATATTTAAAAACAATATCTTTTCTACCAGTGGGCCCCATAAAAATATGCTGACTTGTAAGAATGGAGGCTTTCTACAAAGGAAGCTATTTCTAAGTATTTTTAAAACGCTACTTTAACCTTCATAACTATTTGATAAAATGCTTAAAAGACAGTTTCCTTTTATGGGAAGCTGCCAGGTTCAGGCTCGTTATTTGGAATCATCAGGTATACATTGCTGATCACCTTTGGCATTGCAAGAGTTAAACAGTTTTCTCTCCTGCTAGGAGATAAGTGGTGGACATATACCAGTCTGCAGTCATATCCTTCAGACAGAACAGATATTTCCTTCTCGTGGTGGAAGGAGGAGACATTCCCCTGGTGAGGAGACATTCCCCTGGTGTGGACAGAGTCCTCACATTCCGTAGTAAGAGTTTCTATAGAGTATAAATGATACAGAACTACTAGCATAGTATTCCTCTGAACTGCAAATATTAAGACATACTGGGACAAAAGACTTCAAAGTAGGTCCCAAATGCAATCTTGCATCAATGTGCCCAAAATTCAGGTCAAAGACATTAAGAACTGTCAACAGTTTACTACTGCAGACCAGAATATTGACCTACTGGATATGACCTCTGCCTGCAAGACTGATGGTAGCACTTGTTCCTAGGCACTGGGTCCATGCAAGTAGGAAGGTTCAACATTTAACTTCATTCAATGTTTTGGTTTGCAATCATGGTAGTTTCCTGATATCACCATCCAAAATGTGCGCTTTCATGCAAGAGCTATAAATAACGCAAAGCTTAACCACAGTACACAAATGGAAGGTTATAATGCTTATACTGTATGAATCAGTGTAGTCATCATACTAAACAGCTTCTTTCAGGAGGCTTTGAATAATTATTTAATATGATAAATTACAAGGGTCATTTGTTAAGAAATACTACACACACGGATGCTACTGGTTTTGACAATATTTCACCAGATTTGACTAAAATAAAATTTTGCTAACTAACTTGTTAACTCACAAACTTTTTGCCCTCCTATGCCACGGTGGTGCAGCGGTAGCATTGTTGCCTCACAGCAAGAGGTTCTCCCATTCGATTCCGGTCGATGAAGACAAAATAAATAAATAAAAATACCAACCCTAAATGACCTGGAATAAGTACACTTTTTGTTCTTTCTTTAACGGCTGTGCACTTTTTTGGTGATTATTACTAATCAAGCTGAGATTTGCTACTGGTTTAATTCTAGAGAGCATGGAGAACCAGCCTAGCCATTTCTAAACCTCTGATTGCTGTACAGCCTCAAAGGTGTACATAAAATGTTCTAAAACAGCATATGATCAACAGTCAAAATATCTAAACTGAATATTTACACACAAAATATTAACAAAATTGAAGTTATACTAGGGAAGGGTTTACGCCTTAGCAAGTTCAAGATAAGCCTCCTCCCTTAAGTGCTGTGCTGCTGTTACCTCTTCAAGAAATGTCACAGAAGGAATGACTTCCACTTAAACCCATACCGTTTCATATAAACAACAAACAAGGTCCTCCTATGCCATTCTGGATAAACTTCACTGCGGCCTACTATACACTCATGTGCTATTAACTTACTGCTGTCACTAGCTCAACATAAGTGCCCGACTTCCTACTGACTCGATGCTAGCAAACTATATTGTCCTCCCAAAGCCATTGATCTAAACGTAAAACTCCCAACCTGTCCCTAACCCCAGCCTTAAAACTTGTACATCTACTCAAACTGCTTTCACTCCTTAACCCTAAAGTACCTTCTCTCTCTCTCACTAAACCTAAATTTCTTGATCACTCCCACAGACTAAATTCCCTTCCCACTCCCGAAACCTAAATCCTCCTTTTACTTCTTAACCCAACCCCTTCTCCCACTTTCTAACCCTAAATTTCCCAAATGCTCTTACCCTAAACTCTCGTCCTGCACCCTAAAGCTATATTACCTTATTTCTTCCTACCCTAAACTTCTCTCCTACTCCATAAACCTAAATTATCTAGTCACTCTCCAACCTTAAAGATGCCTCCCTGTCCATAAACCTAAATACCCCCCCCCCCCCCGATTGATGGCTAAACCCAATCCTAAACCTTTGCTCCCTAACCCTGATCTTAAATCTACCAGCCACTCCCACTCGCTCTCTACTGCTGCCTCACTTGCTCAAACTCGAACATGTATGAGCGGCAGCTGGTAGCACAATTCTCACTCCAGGGCTACTACACATATATTCAAGTCTGACAATAACAGGCAACCCCTACAAACTGACAGATAAGTTCTCATTTAGCAGGCTGCAATCTGCTTGCAAATAGGACTTGCAATGTAGCAGACCCCCTCCATTATGACTCTCTGCATGACTTTACACATGGTCTAAAGTAATTTGGATCCAAGTGAACCCCCTCCCCTTTGTGAAATACTACTACAGAATCTTGCCATAAGTCAGGGATGTACCTATATGCTAATGTTTTCTTTAACATGATTAACAGAGGGGTTGATTATGTTTCCTTGATTCTATGTATGACATGGAATGTGAGGGTTTAATTATATTTCTGACAGCAGTTATTCTTCCCTTGCATTGTAGTACTCTTACTGTAAAGTCTGTACAAATGTTTTCTGCTAAAACACTCACTGTGGCTGTGTGATCACTCCATTGTTTAGTGATGGCAACACTCAGAATTTTCCCCTTCAAATTTTGTGATTAATTAATGAATGAAGGCCTTACTGCTAGTTTTAGCCTTCGAGATCTAACACAGTCATCAGTTACATCAGCAAGATTTAATAAGAAATGTAATTAGTTTCTATACTTCAGAAAAGAAAAACACAACAAATATTTTAATGCTAAGGAAAGCACTACTGTTATTTCCTACCAATTTAACTGTTTAGATGGAGGCCACTTTAAAGTCAGTCAGTTATGGCTGTACTTACTTGAACAGAATTTTAATTTGGAAGCACTACAAAATATGCAACCTGAATTAACATGCAATAGTTTTAGGAAGCAGTTTAATATACAGGTGAAAGCTAATTTATTTGGCGCACACAGGTCATATTACTGATGCACTTTTTATAGGAATAAAGAATGCCTCTGGTCAAATGTTATCAATCAACATGTGGAAGTATATCATACACATCTAAAATGTTGTTGAGTCACATTCCAGCATGATTCTAACAACTCACTACAAACATAGTAAACAATGAAGGAGTCATGATTAAGCCTTAGGGTACTTAAAAAAATACCAGGCTTGAGTTCAGAAAGATATTTGTTTATTAGTTTGTTTTTCTTCAAGCCTTTAACTCAAAGTAGGCTCTATGACATTCACATAAATCAAAAGATGTAGAATTAAACTTAAATTTGAGTGTTTAGACTGATGAGGATGCAGTATCCAGAACTCACTGAGGCTATTATGTACAGGGTATCCAGGAACTCACTGAAGCTATTTTCTACAGTGTTCTTGCATAGGGGATATTCGCTTGCAGACATTGAACAGACTATCTCTAATGCCTGGAAGCTGAGAAGTACTAGATGTAAACCTTATTTTAATGCTGGTGATGCCATTGACAATGCAAGATATACTAACAGAACTAGTAATGATTTTAGGGTGGTGTTTCAGTTTTCTAGTAACATCAACCAATACCTAGATGTAGTTAAGAAGCATTGGTATTTGTTACAAGAAGTGCCTGGATTGGTAGATAAGGTCGGACTTTCTCCTACTTTTAGTTTTAAAAATAATATAATAAATCCCTTAAACAACATCTATGTCATGGTGAACTATCTAGAACTATCATTAGTTCCAATCGGCATGGTACTTTTCCATGCAGGAATTGTAGTGCTTGTCAATTTATATATAGTAAAAATAAATATGTACATCCTATTAGGCAATTTTCACTGTATACTAATCAATACACTTATTGTAGATCTACAGATGTGGTCTATTATTGTTTTTGTGTACAATGTCCTGCCTTTTATGTAGGGAAAACAAATAGAATGCTTAAAGATCGTACTTTAGACCACTTAAGAGATATTAGTAATAATAAACCATCAAATGCTCTAGCTAATCATGTTATGTCCAATGGCCGTTGTCATTCTTTTAAGTTCTTTGTTTTACAACATATTTATAGAAACCCCAGAGGCGGTGACATACAGATTACCACAGAGGGACATGTTCAGAAGTGGATTCTGAAACTTAATGCTGAAAAGTATCCTGGTTTGAATGCTACTACTTCCTTGGTCCCTTTTTTAAAGGCTAGACATCTTAAGCATTAAGATTAGTTTTCAAAGTTAGTTTATGTACTTAACTAGCTTTTAGTTTCCAGGTATTCTATTTAACTTTTTGCTGACTAGTATTTTTCCATGTTTTATTATTATTTTAGAAGTTATAGTGCTTTCTTATGTATGTTTTTTGAATTTTTCTTGTACAATGTTTTTAAGCAATGCTTCTATTAGTTTGAGCATGAGGCTTAATTGTTTTTAACTGCTACTTAATCATTGTGTGATATTTATTGATCAATTGGCATTTTAGATATCTATTTAAACCTGTGCATTTTTTTACAGTGGTGTCTGATGAAGCAACTTCGGTTGTGAAAGCACTTACCACCTTGTACTTTGTTGTGATTAAACGTTTTGCTGTGTGTTATCTTGGTACATTTCTTACTTTTTACTTGGATTTATTTTTGCACCAAGGTTTTACCCAACACGTTTTTTTTTTGTTTTTTTTTTTGGTTTTCATCTAAAATGTTGTTGAGTCACATTCCAGCATGATTCTAACAACTCACTACAAACATGGTAAACAATGAAGGAGTCATGATTGAGCCTTAGGGTACTTAAAAAAAAAAAAAAAAAAAAAAAAAAAAAAAATACCAGGCTTGAGTTCAGAAAGATCTTTGTTTATTAGTTTGTTTTTCGTCAAGCCTTTAACTTGAAGTAGGCCCTATGACATTCACACAAATCAAAAGATGTAAAATTAAACTTAAATGAGTGTTTAGACTGACAGATGAGGATGCAGTATCCAGAACTCAATGAGGCTATTATGTACAGGGTATCCAGCAACTCACTGAAGCTATTTTCTACAGTGTGTAACTTAAATACACATCCGGTGAAAGGCAGTCAATATATTTTGAAAGACTGCTGTAATAACTATGACTACAAGGCATGAAAAAAGCTTGACCCCGGTTCTGTAGCACAGAGGGATGAAGCCCTGACTAGGACTTGGACAACTAGTGATTAATTAGCAGCTTATGCTCTGGAAGATAAGTGAGGATGGGAGTGAGAAATTATACTAGCTCACCCATCGTAGCAGGAGGGAGCAGTGGTCGCCATTGGTTGATTGCCCTAATACAACCCGAGATATGCATGTTCACAACATGCCTCAAGACCAGGGGATGTGGCCTTGGCAATCAGAAGATAGTGATGGCAGCTCTCATGGGTAGCTGTGAGTGTGTAAACATGCAGACACCATGAAGAGAGTATGGGACACCCCTGTAGAGACATGGGTGCCCTCATCAACCACCAGGGAGTGGAGGTTATTTATATCTATATCCTTTGTTGACCAGGTGCCCTCATCAACCACCAGGGAGTGGAGGTTATTTATATATGTATCCTTTGTTGACCAAGTTAATCCCACTAGGCTAGTGAATATTTTCAGGGGAAACCCGAGAGGGCATGTATAATACTGGGGGAAATTTGGCCAGGGTGCCAAAGATCTTCTGCTTTTGTGGCCACTAGGTGGCACTGGTGGGATGCTGCAACTGTCAGTTTTCCAGTGAGGAGACAGCAGGCCGACAGTGGAATGATGCAGAATACTGAATTATCGTAAAAATATTTTGGAAAAGAGGCAATTGTTCTTACAGAGCTGGGGGACGGAAGTTTGGAAACTATTGTGTTAATGGAGATGATGGCTTGAGGTGAGCAGAGTGCTGATGTAGAAGTAAGTTAAGAGTGTTACAGTGGATTTGAGCTGGGAGAGGTAACAAAGGAGGTGTAGCCAGATGAGTCAAGAAAAGGAGCTGGATTACTGGAAGGCAATGACAGCAGCTTGGGGGTTTTCTTGGTCAATGGATTAGCTGGTTTTAAAAGCATGTCTTCACAAAAGGGTGTGATGAACAATAAGAAAAGTTGTATGCGAAAATGGTAAAGCTGAAAGAAGACAAGGACTGATGCAAGGGCAACAAAACTGGAAGAGGAGACTGGTGGCAAAAATCAAAACAAAGAAATTGACACTATTAACATACATAAAGTTATGGATAGCGTTATTTCATCTTTGAGGTTTAAACTACAGTACTTAAGGGCATTAATACACTTAGAAACAGAAAACTTTTCTGAGGTTACCTTTGAAACATTAACTTTACATGAAAAATTGATGAATAAAATTAGAAAAACAGCTCAATGGCATCATAGGCTTATAGGAGTTTGAAGGCCATTTAGTTCAATGACCATGCATGCTTTGCCAACACTCACCATCAGGCTTTACATCCTGTTTTAAGGACAGGGAGACCAGATAGGCCCAGGGAGAGATTTACAGCACTCATACAGTTGACTAGGTGTAGTCTGAAGGAAGATAGTGAATCACATCACTTAACCTGCACAGGATGTTTATTGCAAAGAAGAGGGTGTTAGGTAATGAAACTCTCTCACTATCGAATTTTGTTATATACTAATAAAGGTTTAAAGATCTGGTTCTAGTACTAGGTGAGCTGTTTATCTTATTGAGATACAGGGGGTCAAGGACTACCAGATCTCTAATAGCATGGTAAGCAGCGGCAAATGTCCCCCTCCCAGGGGTCTATAAAACACAGTACAGGGAGATGTCTTCCAGTCTTTCCTAGTCACAAAGATTCTTAACATCAGAGGCCTTTTTTAAAGGAATTTCTATTGTTTTTTTTTTTTTAGTTTGCTGATATTTCAAGCGAGAGACATACCAAATGGAGTGTTCTATTCTACAATGGGTCTAATCAGTCCTGAATAATAGGGAACAATAACCTACCTGGAAATAGACAAAATACCTTGGGCTATTAGTTTGTGCTAAGTAGAAGGACTTCCTGACCACAGCTGACACACGATGGATCAAAGGAGAAGAAACTGTGCCCAGGTCCCTGACTACCTTCTCATTTAGCAAGGATGTGCTTTTTCTGTACTGTATGTTATGGGCAATTTCTGTTCTCCAAAAGAAAACAATACAATACTTTGCAACATTGAAGTTAAGACCTTTTTCCATACAAAAGGTATTCATTAAGGTATGCTCTTTTTAACAGTCTGAAGAGTGCTGATGTCTAAGGGGGTTTTCACAGTTAAACCCAGTTTCCAGTCATCTGCACAAAAAGTGACATATCAAAAGCATTTGTCATTTTGAAATGTTTAGTATTTTGAAAACTTTATCATACACATGTCTATCATTTGAAAAGTAAGCAATACTGAAGCATTAGATGTTACTGTACAGCAATTAGCACTTGCACTAACATAGAAAATATTTAGGATTTAAGTCTTTAATCATACCATGTCGAATAGCCAGTACTAGAGAAGGGATAAAGTTAGCATCTAGCAAGGATTCTGTGATAAATGCAAAGTCAACACTACACAAAACATCCACAATAAACCTAGTCTTATTGTGGATGGACTTTGCATTGGAATGTTGTTGTGTCTTTTGGCTTTTCCCGGTTAGGGGTCACCACAGCGGAAACTCCGGTCCGCTAATGATTGGCAGAAGATTTTTACGTGCCGAGTTGCCAGCCCTGATGAACAACCTTCAACGAAGGTACACCCATTCACGCATGTCTCCACAGAGAAGACGCTCTAGCTGAGAATCGAACAGGACAACGTCTTATTGTGAGGCGACAAACACAGACTTTGCATTGGAATACAACACAATATTAGGGTTCACTGGAAGACAGGTCCCACTCATCTACTGCTGGTGTAAAAACAGAACTCTAGGTACCTCTATGAGGTTTGAAGGTGGATGGTACACCCCCAGGAAGTGAAAGTAGTGCAGACAATCCACACTGAGAATACATGAGAGAAACTCCATTGTGGGGAAGAAAACCCTCTTGTCTGTCCTCTCACTTCAATTTTCTTGTAGCCTGCAAAGTACAGTATCAACCTTTTCATCAGCAGAATCTGGATGCACATTAACAGCAAGGATCTTGAATGACAAGCTCCATCTTAAATAACCAAGGGCACCTCATTCTCCAAAGTCTTATTATGACAGTCCTGGGACATAAAAAGAGGAACAGACCAGTCCATGGTGGTCTTCAGCAACCAGAGATGCTCCATGAAGGGGACATTTGGATGGGAGTTTCAGATACAGAAGGTCTCATTATCCTTTTTAATATGATGAGCACTTCTGGATCTTATGAATACCCTGCTCAGGGCCCACAGGGAAAAGAAAAACTTCCCTTATGCTGAGGTCTCAAAAAGGGCAGCCCATGCTCAGTAAGCATATGAGGCATCAAACATGAACTAGGTGAATGCTGAGAGAAGGGAGACAAGACCCCAGCACTCCACAGAAGTAGTCCTAGGTTTGGAGAGGGCTGCACAAGGTCTAATGCCTGTATCAGCTCATGCACCCTCAAAATGAATTCCCTCAACCTTTAAGGCTATGTCCCTGCAAACCCCAAACATATAATGAGTACTTAACATTCTGGTTACTCCCATGACTCCATGTTGTGCAGGAGTACTCACAGCAGTATACCATATCCAGAATGGTACATGACCTAGTAGGTGGGGCCTTGTGGTAAAGACTCCTTGATCCAGAGTGCAATCACTGAGACTGCACTAGGAAACATAGCCAACTGCTCTATGTCAACAGTCCAGGAGCAGTTTACACTGATGCATACAACCGGTGGTGCATACTCCAATGCAAGTTCTAAGGGTACACACCTGTCACGTGCTTCAGCACAAAGTGAGGATGATGTGAGGCTGACTCCTGTATGATCAAGAGCAAGCCTGTGACTTATGAAAGGTATAAAAGTCTGGACTCTGCCTCCCTTACCTTCTCCTGTTGCTTTTGGATGACAGAAATATCCATCCTGTCATCATCTATACCATGCATTTTTTACAGCTGTCATCTTAACAAGAGTTGGGCAAGCCCTTTTTCCTGTGTTCTGAAATTCTGGCAGTTTTTGTTTTTCACATCTCTGGTTGTACTGGACAGATTGCCTTTCTTCTCTTCAATAAGTCATAATGTACACCTTGGCAACTGCCCATTTCATGTATATAATGTTATAGGAGTGCCAACTGTGCACTTTACTTCATAGTATGATACCCTAAGCACTATAAACTTTAAGTCGCTTTTTATTTTACATTTTGAGCCTACATTCTTATGTTAATGTTATACCACACATTATGAAAATTTGCCCCATAATACAATAATAGTGGCTTGAAAATTCTGCAAGTTGGTGCACCATTACATTAAACACTTACCAGTTATACAAAGTACAAATTTTTATTGTGGTCGGTGTTATGAAAACAAATGTATGACAAGTAATCTCTGACTAGAGTGGACACAGAAGGTAGAAGACAAATTTCCCAGCAAACAACTGGCATTTCACTAATTTATTCATAAAGCTATACAGCATGCACATCAAAACCTTGCATAATCAATAAAAGTAATGTCCTTAGGCTTTTCCCGGTTAGGGGTTGCCACAGCGGAACTCCGGTCTGCTAATGATTGGCAGTGGATTTTTATGGTGCCGAGATGCCAGCCCGACGCCCAACCTTCAAAGAAGACACACCCATTCACACACGCACCTACCTGCATGTCTTTAACATCACTCGACTGCGGGGAGGACATGCAGACTCCACACAAAAGGCACTCCAGCTGAAAATCGAACAGGAGAACCTCTTGCTGTGAGACAACAATGCTAACCGCTGCACCACTTATTATAAAAAAGCACATAACATTATTTATTTTATTTGTCCTTTCTTGACCTGGTTAGTCCCACTAAGATGGTAGCTGCTTTTCATAGGAGACACAAGATATTTTTTTACTACTAGGAAAATTTGGTAAGGGCATTGGGGAATGTCACCTATTCTTTAAATTAGATGCCATGGGATCTTTTATATATAAATGAACTACCAACAACACAAAAATAGGCTATGCTTTCATAAATTACATCCATAAAATAATACTCATAAAACTGCAAGTAACAAACATTTATTTGAAATTAAAAACTTATCTACTGCTACTCCTCCATTGTGGTATAGCGGTTAGTATTGTCGCCTTACAGCAAGAGGTTCTCCGGTTTGATTGTCAGCTGGACCACCTTCTGTGTGGAATCTGTATGTCCTCCTCGCAGTCAAAATGAGTTTTAAAGACATGCAGTAGGTGTGTGTGCATGTGTGTGCCTTCTGTAAAGGTTGGGTGCTGGGCTGGCAACTCAACGCCATAAAAACTCCACTGCCAATCAATCTGCTGACTGGTAATCCGCTATTGCGACCCCTAACAAGAGAAGCCAAAAGACTTTTAAAGTCTCATCTACTGCTGGCATCTGTCTTTTTCACACATCTTCTGAAGCTTTGAGATGAGGACTCCATGACTTTTTAGGAAATCATTAAGCAATTGCAGTACTAGGTTAAAGTTCACTTAGGGCTGAATATTCCCTATAAAGCTCTGGAAAACATGTTTAGTTGCTTCATCATTTGTCACTCAGTTTAGTGTAGATTGTCCATTATGGAACCTCCTCATACGTGATCCAAGTGGCATGGGCAAAGGTTATGTTGAAAGAGTAACTCTGGAGTAGCCAGTCATCTGCATAGTATTTCATAAGACTAAGTACATGAGAGGATGTAGATAAAACCAACATAGAAAGGAGAAGACTAGGTCAACTTCACACAATTCTCAAATGTTAGAAGTGAAACTTGGACTCTTATGATACAGTAACATTAACCAATGGACAGCATTCCACCCATTATTCCTATTCAACCATTTTGATGCCCCCAAAAAAAGGCATCTGTCATAAAATCCTGACACATTCCTGAAGATGGAGTCGAACGGCAAAATACAGATTCAGTTACATATGAGACATCAAAGTCTATCTGGCACCATCTTTCTCAAATGCCATAGTCTTCCCAATATATGGGTCTACTTCACTTAAGCAAAAGCTTAAAACAGCGAATGCATATGCATCGAACCATATGCATCGAAAGTGTGAACCGTTGAAAACTGTAAATGGAAACCTCCGTAGGTGGAGATTTCCGTTTACTTCAATGTAGTGCAATCTCGTAGTTGGTATATTTAAGTAGCAGGGGGGTGTGGGGAGTGCAGGGGGGCTTGCCCCCCTGCCTACAGCTGTTGCATGTCATGTTTGTTGTGTAGTTCCATTTTTATTACGTTTCGATGGTTTCTCGGTTCAATGCATATGCATTTGCTGTTTTAAGCTTTCGCGTAAATAAAGTAGACCCAATATACTCTGTGATTCCTGCATGCATTAACCAGGCAGATATAACCATTGTCAAGATAAGGCCACAGATAACTCAGGCATGAATGGAAATCACATCCCTGTCAGCCCACACAAATAATGTGCAAGATGCCAGAAAATGTTGTGCATGTAACTCCACTGGCATGCATGGATAAAGCCATTACTATAACCTGTGGGACTAAGTTCTGTTAGAAGCTCAGGCACCTGCTGTGGAGAAGAGAGGAGTGATGAGGATTTACTACCTCACCTCACCTGGGCACAGAGTATTGGAGTATATTTCTGAGGCACACATTTACATGACTGAATTCATAGTGGAGTACTAGCTTCAAGGGGGAAAAGCTGTCCAGGGAGGGGGGATTGCATCATCTGGGGAAGTCAGCAATATGCCATTGCTTGCTAAACCCTGCTATGTGTTACTAGGCATATGCTATGGGGGGTAACCATGTCAAATATTGGGATCTGCTAGACAGAGTCCCAAAACATGGAGACTGAATGGCTGAAAAAACAAACAGACTTACATATACTAAGTCTACGACGGCCATTTCTTGGAATAGTCCCCGTTTTCTGAGGCATGGTTATCTTGGAGTTGATGTATATGTCTCTATGTACATTTTATTTATATATATATATATATATATATATATATATATATATATATATATATATATATATATATATATATATATACACACACACACACACTTGTACGTATATCTATATATATATCTATATATATCTATATATATAGATATATATATATATACATACATACATACATACACACACACACACATATATATACAACTTTGGAGGCAGGGGGCTTGCCCCACACATTGGGGTTACAGAGGACTTGGACTTGCCCCCCTGCAGAAAAGAAGTTTAAAAGGGAAAAGCGAAGTTCGCAATTCACTCTTTTCCTGCAGTTTCCATTTTTTCAGCTTGTCGGCACTCTGCATTTTGACTGTCGATGTTTCAGTAAGGAGACCACTATGGGCTTAAGGCCATACAAAGGGAAAACCTAACAACACCTGAAGGGTGCCTAGATGATGGCTCCTTCAGTTGGTTCTCACCCCAGTGTATGGGGAACAAACAAGCCTGCTGCCTGATTGGAGTCAGACTTTGTCTGAGGCAGCAGGGACAGAAATATTATAAAAAAAAAAAGTTAACTGCATCAAATATTACTAAGAAGTTATGAACTATATTAAAAGCCATGTCTATACTATTTTGCCATGAAGAAAATATGAACAGGTATAACATTATGCAAAATCCTAATGAAAGCATGCATCCTGAAATGAGGTTATGCACTTGGGCTTTCATTTGATTAAATGTTTAAGTACATCAGTGAAGATATTTAAATGCCTAAGTAGTAGGCACTGCACAAAAAATTACCCAGAAATGTTAGAACAGTAGGTTTAAAATAGTAAAATACAGGATTACATAAACAATCTTTTAAAGTTAAAGTGACTAAAGACGTATTTAGTCAGTTCAGACCATATGCCAGTCTCAGTGGTTTAAAATACTAACCTTTGATTTCAGGAATATCAGAAGACCAAGGGTTCTATGCCCACAAAAGGTGGTGGGATTCATTACTCAATACTAGGCAAGGCAATGCGAGAAGAAACACAGGCTGTACCTTCCTCAAAACAAAGCAGTTGAACAAAATCCGCCAAAATTGAAAAAACAAGTTTTAATGATAAAATGAAAAGCGTGTCACAAATGTATCACAAATCACCGGTTAGCGCTTTCATTTAGGCAGTGTAAACTTCTTCAGCAAGGCAATGTGTTATGGGTCATTTAGGTAGAAGCTCTTCCCACAAGATGTTATAATTTATGAGATCCTTTAAACCAAGGTCTCATTTACCTGTGCTGTTAATAATTTAAGTGAATGCCAATGGGTCTCGTAAACAGCAAACATTTCACTGCAAATGCACAAAACTGTGGTCAGAAAGTTTTAAATGGATGTTGGTCCAAAATTTCTGTTTTATGCAGTGGACAAACCCCTACACCCTATAACCCCTGCAACTCGCTTTAATCACCTCTATGGCCACCATTAGTGAAACAGCAAATACTTCCTTTTTGCACAAATTAAGTATTTACCTTTTTTCCCCCATCTTAAACATATTTTGGTGAAAACTAAACTTTTGAAACACACTGCTCAAATTTATGTTAACTGGGCACATTTCACAAAAAGAAAAAAAACTACATTTCACTCTGTCACCTCAATAAAATGAAATAAGGGCCATTCATCCAGCCATACAGAACCCCTTTTTCCCAATTTTGCACATTGGGTCGGGGTGTCACTTCAAAAGTCATCTCTACAAGCAAAACTGATGCAGCACACCTTATGCAACGCAAAGGCAAGCAAATACAAGAATGTTCATACACAGCACACAAACATGACACAGCATAGATATTAAAACCAGTTTTTGAGCAAAGATACACCAGCCATTTTTATCCAGGAATTCCCAATCCGTTTCAAAGCTGAGTTAGAAAATGCTGAACCAGGTTTATTATGAGCATCTTTTTAGCTTATGACAGACTACATAGCAAGCGCAAAACTAAAAGAAAAGAGAAAATTGGTAGGTAGTTCCTTTATCCCACTGGCCAAATCATTAGAAGTGTCTGGTTTCTTAATTCATGACAGGTACAGACCTGTACATTCCTAAAATGAGGGATTGGTGCAACCATTATTGCTTCAGAATCTAGGAGTTTTTAAGTCTTTCTATACGCTTTGCTCATCAGTGACTTAGTGAAATAACAATTCAGCTGTTTTATAACCCATAATCTTCTGCACTGCCTGTGTTCTAAAAACCTCCTGAAAAACTCCGTTAACAGTTTGTAATCCCCCAAGGCCATGTCAGAGGAAAATAAGCCTATCCTGACCTACTTCTGTGGTGCATGGAGTCCAGTTCTGAAATCAAAAATTACTTCCCAAAGCAATGACTAACTGTAAGCATAAAACTGAAATCTCATCAATCAATAAAATACATCCATGCCAGCACATTATTATATTTATTCACTTGTACTTAATGATCATTGCAAGAAACTACAGAAAAATTAGGTAATAAAATTACAACACTATCATTACTTTGTGGCAAGGTTCTTATCAGCTTTGGCATAAAATAACAGCATACAGGTTTTCAATATTAATTTACTTTCCTTCAGATGTTTTGACTCATCTGTTGTGTCCACTGCCTCTTTGGCATAGAAGCATTTAGTAATGGATACACTTTTCACAGGAAAACGTGTCTCCCTTTTATGTGGTCATTCATGCTCTGATAGCACTCCTATTCAGGATCACAGGGAAGCTCGAGTCTACCAGTAGTCAATAGGTATAAGACAGAGATACAATTCCAGATAGGACACTTGTCCACCGCAGGATCTGCACAAACACAGGGCCACACACACACACACACACACACACACACACACACACACACACACACACACACACACACACACACACACACACAAACTTTAGAAGATCTTAATTTTACCTTTTGCAATATCTTTAGGATAAAAGAAGAAACAAAAGCATCTAATGAAAACCCGGAGACACAGGGAGGATGTGCAGACTCAGCACAGAAGGCATGTCCCCAGCCAGTAACCAAACCAGGTAGCTAAAAAAACAACACTAACTACCATACTGCCCACCCACCTTTTAGTCATACAAAAAAAAATCAACTTAAACTTGTGTTTAAGGAACACATCCAGCATTTGTTCTTTAACTTCCCTATGAGCTAAGATGCATCAGTGATTGTCTGGTTACAAGATCCCAGATGAATACTTTTCTGAATGCATGTCTGAAATGTGAAGGATTCAGAGTTGTGTGGATCATGCTTAATGCCCAGTTGCTATCACTGCTCTGTATTCTTGTCACCAAGTTGTAGATCTCTGGACATTTCTAGCACAGAGTAAGTCGCATCTTGTTTATTACTGTGTCTCTTTTAATCCCTTTACTAATGAGCACCTTGGAATACAGACACACATTGACAAAACCATATGAAACATTTTAGAACATTTCTCAGGAAAGCAAGTGAAGATTACCTAGGAAAATGCACTTATCTGATAATTTTATGTAATAAAGGAATATACAAACATTGTCTTCATGTAATGCACACAACTACCTACATGTCTAAAGTTAGGAGGGTGAGACCATAAATTCAGTGGCAAAAAAAATAAATAAATAAAAACATTATTCGGTGAATATCCTACATATTTCTCTTAACACAGCAATCTAAGAAAGCTACACCGCAACATAAGAAATAGTCACATAACCCCCTAGTAGAAATAAGGTATAATGCAAACTTGCCAGTCTATGATACTAAAATGCCAACTAAACCTATGACCATACGCAAACAGAAGAAAAACTGGTTGTGACGGTCTTTATGGGGAATCTGCCTCTCACACTGACATTGTTCCTTTCTGGATGACATTAACCCAGCCAGTACTAAATAAAAAAGGAAGATGAGGAGAAATCTTGTCGAGGCACTTATCTGAAACACAGCTTGATAACCAGCACAGCAGAAAGATGTTCAGACCAACATTCAATGACAGCTTTTAGACTGGTGGCAAAGACGTTCTGAGTGTGTGCATCCATGTGTCACTTTTATGCCCTATGCCTTGAGTGGGGAGTGTATGAGTGATGTACAGTACACTAAGTATTTAATTAAAGGCTTTGGAATACTGAGCTGACATTGGGCTATCCTTGGCAGAAGGGCCATTAAGTTTTGAATATTTTAGCAGTGATTTGGAAGGACATCAGAAGTTATTCTGAGACTGAAAAAGGAAGTCATACTTGTTTCTTTCTTTTCTTTTTCTTAAACTTTTAAAAGTACTGATGAATCTATAATCAGTAGACTGAATAGTTAATATCGTGGGAATAATTAATACAGTAAGAGTATACACTATTGTTCATAGGTTCATAGGTTCATAGGTTCATACTAGGCTATCTGCCCGAGGGCATTTACAAGCCTAGCCCATCGTTTTGTGGCTTACGCCACCCCTTTAGTATGGGGAACTATACCCATTATTTTGCTGTGCCTCTGTCGAGCAGTGACACTGAGGTAATCCCTGGGGTATATCTGCGATCTCCCATCCATTGGTCAAGATTTCTCTTGAACAAGGCCAGCGAGGTGCTCTGCCTCACATGTACCGGGATTCTGTTCCACAGCATAGGGAGTCTTTGGGTGATGAATCTATCCCTCCAGCACGTCCTATTAATAGCCGTGTCAAGGTTTAAGTCTCCGCCCTTGTGGCTCTGATGGATCTAGATTTTTGAGGTGAAGCATATTCATCAAATCTGGGTTTGACATGGCCTTGTATGTTAGGCAAAGGTCACCTCTGAGCAAGCGTGGCGACTGAATAGAGCTGGTGTTCTTTCAGTCGGGCAGCATAGGACAGATTTTTGAGACCCTTTATCCTTTTGGTGAGGAACTTTTGTGGCCTCTCCAGCTGCTGCAAGTGTCGGGTCAGATACATTCGAATGGGGCATTGTACTCAATCATTGGTCTGATGAGTGATGAGTAAAGGGAGACTATGACCTCCCTTGATCTAGATGAGAATCCTTCATGATAAGGTGGGCAATGTAGAAGGTCTTCCTAACTACTTTAGCTACATGGGTGTCGAATGACAGACTACTATCAACCTGGGTCCCCAGGTCCCTGATAACTTCTTCTGTGCTCAGTGGATTGCCACCTATTTGGTAGCTAGGGGTAACCTTGTTTTTCCCGAAGGGTATGACTATGCATTTTTTGGCATTTAACTTTAGGCCGTGGCTCTGGCACCAGTTATCCGTTTCTGTGAGACCCTTCTGAAGGATATCTGTGTCAGATGTGTTTTCTACTATGGCGCCCAGTTTGCAGTCATCTGCAAACTTTGTCAGCCATAACCCTCCTGTGTTTGCTTGTACTTCGGAAAAGTAGATGCCAAACAAGAGTGGGCCCAGGACTGAGCCCTGTGGGACACCAGTTGTGACAGGCTTTGAGTCTGACATGGCGCCAGCAGCTCTGACCCTGTGGGTTCTGTTATCATTTTGATTCATCTTGTTCATCATTTTTGAAGAAACGCAAATCAAATGTCATTACAAAACAAAATCAGTAGTAGCAGCATTATAAGAAGAAACAGAAATTCAATGTTAAAAGACATCAGGGAAGAATACTGGATTATGAAGGAAAACAGACTGCTATGAAAAGGGAGACCATGTGAAAAAAAAAAAGAAAAAAGGATATGTTGTGGATCTGGAGAAGAACAGACAGTATAAAAGATATCTAGAAAATGATAAGTATAAAGACGGGGGGAGGAAATGAATCATTTGAAGGAATTATTAACATATGCATCAGGACACACACAATGAAGGGGAAACCTGATAGAAAAAGGTGGAAGAGGAAGGCAAATGCAAGAAACACAGAGGAAACAGTCTAAACAAAAAAAATAAACTTTCATGTGGACAGTGAAGCTTCACAGGAAGGATATGCTCATTCATTTTAATTTCTTATGTGATCTTTTTTATTTGCCAACATCCATGTTTAAAGAAATTAATATTACAGCATTAGAAATAAAAAGGAAAATGTCATTTCACTTTCTTTTTTAGTCCTTATGAGCACATCAGAAACAAGGCAATAAGCCCCCCGTTGGGGTTTCTCCTTATCTTCCCTTTTTTATTATTTCCTAACAGAAATAAGGAGTTATTTTACTAGGTAGTTTCAAAGAGCTGTGCTCTGTGTACATTATCCTTTGGAAAACAAATGCAACCAGCAAAACCAAACTGCACTTTTTATTCAAAATTCCTCACAGGCACTGATATTCCAAGAGGTTAAACAAAACACACCTGCATTTTTCTTTGGGTATTTTCTACACAAGCTGCATAATTTCTAGAACCTGTCAAATGGCTGTGTTACATATTAACTAAGGCATTCCAGACTATGTCTAGGCAAGCATTAATGGGAGATTAACATTTACAAGACACAGGTTTGGTAATGTCTGAAACACATTTCGAAAGATTAAGACTTAAGTCCAGGAGCAATGCAAGTTTAAACCAAAGATGCCTGGTACAGACTAGCAAAACAAGAACCTCAACGAATTTTCAGATGCCAGCTGTTAAAAGGAAAGAAATACTTAAAAATGTCAGCAAAATTTGCATCCTGTGATGAAGAAACAGAATAGGAATGAGAGATTCCACATACTTAAAATATTTACACTGGTTTATCTGGAATGTTAGAGGTTCATAACACACTAACCACAAGGAAGGTAGAAAGGGTAAGAAAATCGGCAAAGATTACCAAGCCTGCAATAACACACTACTCCGCAGAATGCCAAAGAATGACTAACTGCTACCCTAGAGAACACAGTCTAATACATATAAAGATGAAGAGTTAAATGAGACTAGACTTTGAAAAAGGTAATACTAAAATGTAAAGTTTCAGTAGTAACAGTTAAAGTGAAGTAGTCTCTACTTGCAGGTGTCTCATTCCTATACACCCCTTTCCTCAATCAATAAATGCTGTTACTAGTCTTCTTTCAGTCAAGAGATTTCAACTCGTCATGAGAATGTTCAGTTTCTTTACTTATTTACAAGTCATGTTAGCATGAAAAAAATTGGGAAGGAAGGATTAGTTATTACACGTTTCATTGACATTTATAAAAAGAAGCATGAGGAGATTCAATGGAGTATTAACTCTGGACACAGGCAGCAGAAAGTAGAGGAAAACACGCAGATCTTCATATTATCCATAGTGATACACTACATAGAAACTATTTCAGTAATATAAACTAACAAAACTACTGCATGTTTATTCAACTTCCCCCTAACTCAAGTCTCAATAAATTTTGTCTTGCCTAATGTTTCGCTATTTGATTATGTATATTTTCTACTTCTGCTTTAATTACTGTTTTCTATCTCAACATACTGTACATTCTGCAGCAAATGGAAAGTACACGTCTGTGCTTCTACTGCATCTATATTTTGTATTTCAGCTTATTGTAAAATACTGTCTGTCATGCCCCTGCTCTAGGCCTGTGATCAAGGAGCCTTCATCCTCACCACTGACAACAGTGATAGATGTTCACTTGAACAAAAATGGATACATGCAGTATTTTCAGATGCAGCTCTCTGCACCAAACCCAATTTCCCTTAACAGCACACAGGGAACACACACAGTCTGGGAGCCGAGTTTCCCTCTCTCTCTCTCCAGACTCCCAATAAGATTCCCCACTGACAATATCTGTAGAGTTGAGTCCTCAGTCAAGTGTTCAAAGCCAAGTCCTCCAACATTCTCTCTGTAAAACCACTGCTGTGTCCCTGCTCCAAGTAGCTAACACACACACACACACACACACACACAGACACACACATGAAAAAGGCTAACACAGATTTACCAGCTAAGCCCCCCTCTGCCCAAACTATAAAGTTGGTACTGCCAACAGAACACTCCAAAGCCAGCTAATCTAAGGCTGCTGCAAGGGTACCCAATTATACTGAATAAAATTAATTCTAATACAAATGGTAGTGTTTGACCAATGAAGTAAGGCTTTCAGAAGTGGCCTTAGTGTCAACAAATAGACACAAGTACTCTCAAAGGTTAAAATATTTTCTAAAAGACCACCCACAATGAAAAGTTTAAAATAATAAAAGAACACAAAACTATTAAATACCCATTTATGATAAACATCAGAGTTTCAATCACAGGAAATATTAAAAATAACCAGATGAATAGATTCACAAAGATACAGGAAAAATGGTACTTAACTAACCTCACTATATCTTCCTGGCTGATCTAAATAATTACTACTCCTTGGTTACTTACTAAAGCAAGGCAAGATGAAGTGGGTGAGAGATCTTCCTTCTTAGGTTTAAAAAACTGGGTGCACTGAGACTTCTATTTCATCTAGTATTAAAACATTTCAGTGCTGGATTACAGAATGACACCACATACATCTGGTCATCTGACTCTGCTTCCTACACTCCCTCTTTGCTAGAAACTGAAACAGAACTTAGCACACACGTGTTAAACAGAACTTAGCACACATGTGTTAACATACACACATATGGAGCCTTGTTGAGATGTGTTAAAGGAGCTGGAAGCTATAAAATTATTTCAAAACTTCCACCCTTCCAGGGTAGCAATTAGTTCACCCCTAAGGACAACACAGTAGGATTCTTAGTCCTGTTTTTCAGAGACATTTTGTCTCTGGCTGCAAACAGAACTGTAAGATACAATCGTTATGGCCTAAACCAGGTAATTTAATTTCAAACTATTTTTCATTTTAATTTCAAACTACTTTTTCCAAAGTTATTGGACTGATTAATCTCTTCTCTTACAGTATCCTCTCTTACAATATATTCATTTCAACAGTTACAATACAGTCTGACATACAGGTGTATTTCTTTTCTGTCCAGCAGATTAGAACATTTTTTAACGCAAGCAGCTTTACAAATACATTTTCAACACAAGCACCTGTACAAATCAGTTTGATATACAAATGACATATAATTCTTTATAAAACGCCAGCTACCTATGCTGGCATATGTTACACATCCACTGTGCTACTTCTCCTGACATAACTGGCAATAGCACCCATCGTCACATCTCTCCTGCCTTTGAAGACTCAGCTAGATTTTCCAGTGACCCTGGAGAAATGTAGCTTGAGGGACACGTGTTTCTTTGGGAACCCACTAACTCATACTCTGCCTTGAGAACTCATCTGCATTGGCATTGCTGACCCCACTGTGGTGCTGCACCACCAAATGGAGAGATGAAAAGTCAGCAAGCAAAGGAGAGGAATAGTGCTGAAAATGAATTCATCCTCAAGTCTTGGTGAGTATCTTCGTGAGATGGTCCATATTTTCACAAAATCTCACCAAGGCGACACTGATATATAGACAATATTTATATAGCATATATCATGGACAGAAATAGGTCAAAAATTAAAAGAGATAGCTGGGTGCACAGGACCCAGGATAAAAAAAGTGACCAATCCTGGTAGGCGCTTTATTACAAAGACTGGAAAAAATAAGTGTAGAATCCTCAAAATATGGAAACATTCCTACAATGGGGCCAGGTCAGGCCCAGGGGGAGGATGGACCCCCTGTTGTAGAAGGAAGTAGCAGTCCACAAGATATTCCAAAGAAGAGCCATAAAGACGATAGAGTGGCTATTGAGGATAAGAAAGAAAGCATGCATCGTTACTACTATGCAAAACGCCCAGAATTTCCAGACACAAGATATACAAAACGATTAAGAGAGAAATAAAAATACTTCTGCAAGCAAAACTGTCAGAAACTTCAAATGAAAATTTGTGTTCATTAATACAACAGATATGTGAAAAACAGTATATAGATCAGGAAAGTTTGATCTGTTTGAAAAAAGTAGCATCTGAGGAAATGCAAAAATATAAACAACAAAACCTAGAGATATTTGAACAATATAAAAAAAGAAATATGGACATGGGAAAGAAAGAGAGATTTGATAATGGTGCAACATTTATGCAAAGGAGAAAGCCAAATTAATTAATATAAAAAAGGCAGCCCCAAATATATTTGAAGAGAAATACAGGCAAAGGCATTCAGATATGGAACATTTTACAATAAAAATAAAATATCACAAACATGGAGCATAGAAAAGAAGATTAGTAAAGTAGAAGTTAAAAAATAGAAGTTGAAGTTATGGAGTGCCTGCAAAGGGAAGTATTTGGTGTAGAAGGTCTAATATAGGTTACATCACAGCATGACGGAGTGAGTACCCAGAGTAAGGAGAAACAGGAATCTCAGGAAACATCTGAAGAGGAAATATGGACATGGGAAAGAAAGAGAGACTTAATATAGTGTAACATTTATGCAAAGGAGAAAGCAAAACTAACCAATACATAAAGAGCAGCACAAAGGATATTTGAGGAGAAATACAGGCAAAGGAATCCGGACACGGAAAACTTGGTCAGGTGCCATATCAAGATATTTTGGAGCCTTCCACAGGAAGTCAGTATAAACATTCACTTGAAGCTAGACAGCAAGGAAAGGAACAGGAAACTGTGGAAACTCTGATGCAGTCAATGTCGAGTAGTGATAAGCTAGTGAGTTCCCATATAACAGAGCAACAGATGGCACAGGATGAAATTGAAGAGAAGGTGCCACAGGAAGATGCAATAGAAGTTTTTATATAATGTCCACAGGAGATGGAAAACAAGGGATGTGCCCTCAGTTTGGAAGAAAATGAGCTTAGAGAAGAGTTGCTTGATTTAACAGACATGGACAAATATATTAAGATCAATGAGAGAAATAGACTGCAGAAGGTCAATAAAACCCAAAAAGTCAGAAGTCTGATAAAACAAATGGATGCAGTAATTAGAAAGTACAGTTGTGTACACTTACCATAAATGTAGATATTTGAGTGTATTCACTGTTGCAGTCGTCACCTGTGGGGGGGAGGCGGTATCCTTGCTATGGTAGCCCCTGGCCTGCCCGAATACCAGAGTCAATGTTTTTGTGCACCAGCTGTTGTCGCATGTAGTCTGACGTCAGGTATTCAGTTCTAAAAAGCAAGGCAGCCAATGTCATTACATCTGTTTTTCTTGCCCTAACCCATCTGAAGCACAAGGGAAAGGAGAGAAGTGGTTCTGGTGGCTAAGATCCACCTTGGGAAGCATGTATCCCCCTAGGGGAAGATGTGAAAAGGGGGATGGAGAGAAGGAAACCAAGACTGCAACAGTGAATACACTCGAACATCTACATTTATGGTAAGTGTACACAATTGTACTATGTTCTTCATGTTTCAATGTTGCAGTCATCACCTGTGGGAGGATTCCCAAAGCTGAGGTAAAGGGTGGAAGGATATGTAGAGTCCTAGGTATGGGTCAGGAGGCCCTGCAGAACTGTAGAGGCAAACCCTGCCCTAGACTTAGACAAGAAAGGTGGGTGGTAATGCTTTGTAAAGGTATGACAGAGGTCCAGGTAGCCGCTTCCAATATGTACCTGGTAGGTACTCCTCTGAGAAAGGCAGTGGAAGTGAAGGTTGCCTAGTGGAGTGGGTAGAGATCGACTTCGGGATGGGTTTCCCATGTACTCTGTAGCAAAAATGGATACAGTGTGAAATCCATTTGGAAATGTTTTTTTTGGAGATGGGCTTCCCCTCTGCCCCTGGGGCAAAGCTTACAAGAAGCCGGACAGTTTTTCTGGATGGTTTAGTGCAGTCCAGATAGTATCGGAGTTGTCTATGCAGGTCTAGTGAGTGTAGAATTCTTTCCCTCTTGTTTTGAGAGTTGAGAAAGAAGGTGGGAAGGTGTATGGCCTGGTTAAGGGTTACATCAGATACCACCTTGGGCATAAAAGGAGGGATTAGTCCTCAGGGGGACTTTGTCTGCATGGAAAATTATGAAGGGCTTGACAGCCATGACAGCTTGAAGTTCTGTGACCCTTCTGGCTGAGAGTATAGCTAGTAGGAAGGCAGTCTTCCAGGAGAGCTGTTTCAATTCTGTTGAAGCGGCAGGTTTGAAAGGAGGTAAGGTTAGTTTCTCTAACACATAATTCATGTCCCAGGGTGGAGTAGGGGGTCTTCTGGGAGGCCTGATATTAGAAGCCCCTCTGCGGAATTGCTTAATCAAAGGGTGAGAGAAGAGGGGTGGGTCTGAATCATAATGGGCAGAGATGGCAGAGGCATGGATTTTAATAGAGGAGAAGGAGAGGCCACTATTGAGCAACCCTACCAAGTAATCTGGGATGAGAGGGATGGAAGGTTGGGAGGTACTACCCCCTTCTGATCGTTTCCAGGAGCAGAATCTTTTCCGTTTTCCTGCATAAGATTTTCTTGGGCTGGGCCTTCTGGCCTCTGTGATGATGTCCAGGACCTGTTTGCTTAACAGTGACGTCTTGTTAGTTTTTAGGGTATAAGCCATGCTGAAAGTTTGAGAGTCTGTAGGTTTGGGTGCAGTACCTTCCCCCTCTCCTGGGTCAGGAGGTCTGACCTTAGGGGAAGCAGCTTTGGGGGCTGTAAGGTCAAACTGCATAGTAAGGGGTACCAATGCTGTCTGGGCCAATCTGCAGTGATGAGGATGGCCTTTAGTCTCCCCTCCGGGAATAAGGGGCAGAGGAGGGTATGCGTACACAAAGAGGGAGCTCCAAGGGAAGGTCAAATCATCCACCTTCCATGCTTGGAGGTGACACTCCCTGGTACAAATCTTGTGCAGCTGGTGGTTGAAGTGCGAAGCAAAGAGGTCCACCTCTGTGGTCCCCCATGCCTGGTGATTTACAGAAAGATTCCTCTGTGGAGCTGCCATTCGTGGGGGTCCAGTAAGCATCTGCTTAGGTGGTCTGCCAGTGTATTGTTGATCCCTGGTAAGTATTGGGCAATCAGGTGTAGCTCCATGGAGGTGGCTGTAAGCCATAGACTCATGGCTAACCTGCACAGGGGGTAAGATTGGGTGTCCCCTGCTTGTTGATGTACCACATTATTGTGGTGTTGTCTGTTTTTATAAGGAGGACCCCTGGCCTGAGATGGGGTTGGAAGGAAGTCAGAGCGTTTTGCACTGCCATCATTTCTTTCTGGATGATGTGCAAGTGAAGTTACTGGGCACTCCAAAGGCCATGGGTACACCTGCCTGCTAGGTGAGTGCCCCAAGCTATGTCTGAGGCATCGGTGGAGATGGTCTGGCCAGAAGGGCAGAGGATGAAGGGAAGACCCTTGTTCATGGCACAGGCCTCTACCCACCAGAGAAATTCATCCTTTATGCAAGGAATCAGTGGGAGAATGGTCTATAGGGACTGACAGTGTTGACATCAAAGGTTCTTTAAGTACCACTGAAGCTTTCTAATGTGTAGCCTGGCAAGAAGGATGAGAAGGATGCAAGATGCCATGTATCCCAGGGCTTTCAGGAACTTCCTCACAGTGAGGTGACTTCTGGAAGCCAGCTGAGTGGAGTAGAGAAGCAGTAAGCTCTGCTTTTCTGGGGATAGGAAGGCCATTAGGGTAGCTGTGTCTAGCACAGCTTCCAGGAAAACAATTTTCCTGGTGGGCTTTTGCTTTGATTTTTTCTCGTTGATGGTGAACCCTAGGGAAGTTAGAGGAGTTTTTTGAGAACGAGAAGATCCTGGTGCAACGTTTATTTGCTTTTCACCTGAATGGGGCAGTCATCCAAGTAAGGGTAAATCTGTATATTTCTCTGTCTGCAGAATGCTATAGCTGGGGCCAAGAATTTGGTGAAGACTCTGGGAGCAGTAGATAAGCCAAAGGGCAGTGCAGAGAACTGAAAGTGCTGACAGCCTGCTCTGAAGTGCAGGAATTTTCTGCACAATTCCCGGACAATGATGTGGAGGTAGGCATCTTTTAGGCCTTGTGTCACCAGCCAGGCATTTTATGTGAGCATAGGCAGGAGCTGCTGCAAGGTTAGCATTTTGAATCTGGAGACCACCAAGGAGGTGTGCAGTTTGGATAGATCCAGGATGGGGCATCAAGTGCCCTCTTTTCTGGGACAAGAAATAGTCTAGAGTAAAAACCTTTTCCTGTTTGATCTGAGGGACAGGTTCTACTGCCCCCTGGGATATTAGTGTTTGCCTATTTTAATGCCTCTGCCAACTGGTTTGGGGGGGGTCTGGGTTCCCTCTTGGAATTGGGAGTTCACTGAAGGAGAATCTGTATCCCTGAGAAATTATTTTTAATACCCATTAGTCCTTGGTTATAGAGACCCAATTGTCCTTTAAGAGGGTGAGCCTTCTTCCTTGTTTTAGATGAGGGAAAAGAGGGCAGAGTGGGGAGGGAGAGTCATTGTGAGTGCTTGCCATAAAAGCTTGGCTTAGAACTCCCTGACTTAGAGGAGGAAGTGGTCCATTGTTTGCTTCTTTGCTGTTGGCCCTGGGATAGAAGTCTGGATGCCCTGTCCCTGCTGGGCTTACTTTGGCCCTGTCTGCTGGGTGCAGGGAAGGCTCAGTGCCTAGAGGGGAAGTTCCTGTTAAATCTGGGTGGTTGAACTTGAAAGAAATATTTTACTGTTTGCATAGATTTTGCTTTGTCTTCCATCTTTTTAAGCCCCTCTTCGGCTTTTTGCCCAAACAGGTGTTCCTTATCTAGGGGTGCATCAATAAGTTTAGACTTAACATGATCAGGGAGAGGTTGTTCCTTCAGCCATGCATGTCTTCTAATAACAGACCCTGTCACTGCTGCCCTCCTAGAGGCTTCTAGGGTGTCATATCCACATTGTAATGAGTGCTTTGCCACTTGACCAGCAAAGTGTAGTAATTCTGCCAGCTCTTTTGAGTTAGAAAAAAAGGGAGCGCTACACCATAGACATAAAAACAACTAAGAACTTTAATAACAAAACAAAAAACAGGATAAGTGCTTTTGGCGTGTGCCTTCTTCAGATCCTGCTGGCAAATGCTAAAATCAACCTATTTAAAAGCATCCTAGCAAAACAATTAAGCAAGCAATTCAGTCACAACCATCACATGGTCCCTTTAGATAACATAGAGTCAAGCAAAAACCCCATTTTCAGCAAAGACAAAAAGATATAAAATAAAAAAAACTAAAGAATGAAAATTGGTTCATAAGTTCTGATGTAGATTCACTATAGCATAGCCTGTATTTCTGGTGCTCTGTTAGTAAGTTATGCTATTAGAGTGCTTTGTCTCTAAGATTGAAGCTTCAGTGAGATTTACGTCATCAATGGGTGGCTCCTGGGTTTAGTATGTTAATACAAGTGAGACTGAGTCGAGTAGTTTTTTATAACATGGGTTATTTTCATTTATTTTCAAGTATTGAATGTGTTATTCATTTTGTTTTCATCAAAATTTTTATTTTGGGTTGACAAGTTTTTTTAAATGTAAGTAGTTTTTTATTTTATATCTTTTTGTCTTTGCTGGAAATGGGGTTTTTACTTGAGTCTATGTTATCTAAAGGGGCCATGTGATGGTTATGACTGAATTGCTTAATTGTTCTAATTATTGCTTAATTGGTTTGCTAGGATGCTTTTAAATAGGTTGATTTTAGCATTTGTCAGCAGGATCTGAAGAAGGCGCATGCCAAAAGCACTTATCTTGTTTTTTGTTTCGTTATTAAAGTTCTTAGTTGTTTTTATGTCTATGGTGTAGCGCTCCCTTTTTTCTGACTCTTATTCTGTGGTTTTGGAGTGTTCTTCAGTGGTGTTCTTTTGATTTTGCTACAGCTCTTTTGAGTTGGCACTGTCAGGAGAGGTAGCAATCTTCTGCTTTATTAGTTCCAAAGTGTGTTGTTGATATTTTAACATATGGAACTGACAATTGAATGCTCTGATCGCTAAGGTTGCAGAAGTGTATACTTTCTTATCCCATCTGTCCAGAGCTCTGGAGTTTTTATCAGAAGGAAGAGTATTCTTTGCAGAATTAGTCTTAGCTCCTTTGGGTCCCTGTGTAATGACCTCTGGGTCTGCAGCAGGGTTCCTGTACAGGTATTTGTGAGAATCCGGTACTCTGTAGTACCTGTCAGGTTTAGCTGGAGCAGGAGGCAGGGCATCATGGGCTAAACTGGTTTCAAGGAAAACATCATCCACCACTTCTAGAATAGGAGGGATGGCCAGGGATCTGTGCTGGGGCAGGTCCAGAAACTCTAAGTCATTTCTTTGACTGTGGGTATTCCTGAGATTCCCATTGAAAATGTTCCCTGAGGGAGTGGAGGGTTTCTCCAAAGGAAAGGTCCTCTGGAGGGGAGGCAGAGGGGATGGATTCCTCTGCATCTGAATCCATAGTTAAGGGCTGTTGTTCCTCTTCAAAGGCAGAATAATCAGATTCCTCAGACTCTTGGTCTACCATAATTTCTAGAGAAGGAAGCCTTTTCCTATTTTGGGGTGGGGGCTTGAGTACCTCAGATAAGGGAGATGAGATCCTCTGCCATTTTAAACATTTGAGCTTGGGGTGGGGAGCAGTAGCAAGATGGTGGCTAGAAGCAGATTTCCTAGGAGTGGCTAGGCTTCAAGGCCTGAGAGAATCCGGTCTCTGAGAAACAGTAGTCAGAAGAGAAGACGTTGGTTTTTGTCTAGAATCAGTAGTGCAAATGGCCTCCTCAGAAGCCAGTGCGTGTGTCATGGCTCCGGACCCAACCAAGGAAGAGACAGCCAAAGGCTCAGAAGACAGTGGATTTCTGTGGCATATCGGACTCCAAAAGGGTCTCGGCAGAGGCCTGTGTAGAAAGCGAGTTGTGCATCAAGGGCTGCAAAAGCGCCTCAATGAATTCCGGAGAACTGACTACTTGCTGTGCGGTAGTGTCGTTGGAAGGTTTAGCCTTGTGTGGCCTGTCTCTATTTTTACGTTTTTTCAGAATAACAGCAGATAGTTGGCTGACAGATGCCATATCAGAATTCAAAGATGGAATACGAAAATAATTGTCTACAAAAAGAGCTCCACGGCGAATGGTTCTCGGATTAAAGAGGACACAGAACTGGCAACTAGGGATGTCATGGTCTGGGCCAAAACAAGTGATGCAGTAAAAATGAAAGTCTTGGTGTGGGATCTGCTTTCCACAGGCAAGACAATTAATAACTTTTTCGGACATTGGTTAGAGCAAAAAAAGGTGTACTTAGCTTTAGATGTTTTTTGCTGAAATTCAACTTCTGGTAGAGACTGACCGGCACTCGTGCAAACTGCTTCTGCTACAGGCTCCATGGCAAGAAAAACTGATGTAATGACATTGGCTGCCTTGCTTTATAGTACTGATGACCTGACATCAGACTATAGGTGACAGCAGCCGGCGCACAAAAACATTGACTCTGGTATTTGGGCCGGCTAAGGGCTACCACACAGCAGGGATAACCCCCACCACAGGTGATGACTGTAACAGTGAAACACGAAGAACATCTGTCCATAGAGATCCATGTGATATAATAGAAGTAAACAGGATACATTACTATGCTGCTAAATTAATAACTGATAAGGTTCTGCCACAAAAACACAGGGTAGTGAGGGGAGGAATCTAATACCATCATGGAAGTATCGAACAGAGAAAACTATAAAGTAATTTAGAAAAGAAGTGTCACTCTTAGAAGACTATAGAAGCAGGAATAGTTCAACAAAAATATTGAGAAAGATAGATGGGATTAAAGCAATGCACAGTATTAGAACAGACCAGGATCTATCATGCACTATTGCAAATAAACTAAAAATTTCAGCACAAATGGAAAAACTTAGAAGATACACAGATAAATACAAAGGAAAACTACAAAATAAGCAATTTGTTTGTGTCTTTCGGCTTTTCCCAGTTAGGGGTCACCACAGCAGAACTCTGGTCCGCTAATGATTGGCAGTTGATTTTTACGTACCGGCTTGCCAGGCCTGACACACAACCTTCAACGAAGGTATGCCCATTCACGCATGTCTCCATGCAGAAGCCGCTCTAGCTGAGAATCAAACCACACAGCGTCTTACTGTGAGTCGACAATGCTACCGCAGCACCACCACCACGGAGATAAAATAAGCAATTTATTGATGACCCAAAAATGTTTTATAGAAAACTGGGAAATAAGGTAAAAGGAATTGAAAGACCGCCAAAAAAAAGAGGAAGTAGATACATTTTGGAGAAGTATCTATGAAGATCCTGTGGAACATAAAGATGCTAAATGGATAGAAGTAGTAAAAGAAAGAATAAGAAGTTTAAAGGTGCAGAATATGAAATGAGATGAAGTAACTGTCAGAGAGATTGAGACAAAGTTAAGAAAAGCCTCTAACTGGAAAACACACGGCCCAGATGCAGTAAATAACTTTTTAAAGTATTTGCACGAGGATTTAACCATGAGTAAGAACTATTTATATGAGCACCCCGAACAGACACCAACCTGGCTAACAACAGGCAAAACAATGCTCCTTCTTAAGAGTGAACCTGCAAGCTACCCTAAAAATTATAGACCAATAACTTGCCTTCCGAGGACATATAAACTATACACTGGAATTGATGCCAACAGAGTTTATAGTCATTTGGAAGAAAACTCAAGTATGGTGGTAGAACAAAAGGGCAATAACAGAAAGTCATATGGAACTAAGGATAATTTGTTATTCAATAAAGTCATACTGGAGGATTGTAAAAAGGGGAAGAATTTAAGTATGGCATGGATTGACTATAAAAAAAGCATTTGATGGCATCCCACATTCATGGATAGATGCACCCTACACTGATCGACTACATTACATTGACCATGAAACAGTGGCAGACCACCTTACAATTAAGTCATGATAAAGGACAGATTATTATCCCAGGGATAAAAATTCAAAGGGGGCTATTTCAGGGTGACTCTCTGTAACCATTGCTATTCTGCCTTGCCATTAACCCACTAAGTTGTTTACATAACAACCTAGGCCATGGCTACAATTTGGCTCCTAAAAAGCAACAAATTGTAAAGACTTCTCAACTTCTCTTTGATGATGATTGAAAACTGTACAGCTCATCAGATGAGGAACTGAAAGCACAGCTGCAGGTTGTCAAAAGTTTTTTCAGATGATATATGAATGCCATTTGGTCTTGATAAGTGTGCAAAAGCAACCTTTAAAGCAGGAAAACTGCAGCACCAGGAAAACATCAGGTTGGGACAAGAATGTGATACAAAATAACTTGAGCAGGAGGGAGTGTATAAATATTTGGGAATTGATGAAGGATGAACAAATGCAAATGAAACTTAGTAAGAAATACTTTAGAAGACTTAAATTAATTCTGAAAACAGCGTTGACATCTAAGAACAAAATCTAACCTATAAACTAATTTGGTCTTCCTGTCCTAACTTACAGTTTTGGAATGACCGACTGGCACCAAAACGTGTTTGATAGATTAGATAAGAAAACAAGAAGGAGACTTTATGCTCACCAAATGATTTATAAAAATAAGTGTATACCAAGATTATATATTCCCTGGATGGGTGGGGCCTCCATGAAATTGATTACATGTATAGATCTGCAATTGTGGGACTCTACACATATCTGCTGACCTCACAAGACCCAAATGTAGTGAAAGTCTTGAAACGTGAGGAGAATAAATCTAAAATGACTTCTCTGCTAATTTAGCAGAAGCATATCAGTGTAAAGCAGGAATGGAAATCAAACCAGACGTAGATAAAAATCAGGCAGCAACTGAATACGCCAGAAAACAAAAGAAAGAATATAAGATGAAGGATCAGATGAGAAGGCAAGAAATGTGGAAAAAGCATAAATATAGTTGCAAGTATAGAAAACTTCTGGAAGAACCTCATGCTGATCAGGAATGAACACAGGAATGGTTAAGGAGAGGCAAATTCAAACCAAGAGATGAAAGGTTAAATATTGGCAGTCCAAGATAGTGGGCTACGTACACGCTGGTTTACAAAGTCCATTGAACATGTGGGAGAAACAGACAAATGTAGGTTTTGTAAAACTGAACTGGAAACAGCTGCACACCTCATTGCTGGGTGTGACATAATAATGGCAGAAGGACTGTATACTGAAAGGCATAATAAGGTGACAACACTGTTGCACTGGGGCTTGTGCAAACATTATGATATTGAAGTGGCTGAAAAACACTGGAAACAAGCCATAAAGCATCACAGAAAATGATGTTTATATCACATGGGATTACCCATTATCACCAGTTCAAAAGATAGATGCTAGAAAACCAGATACAGTGGTCCAAGAAAAGAAGACAAAAGTAGCATTGAACACTGAAATTTACCACACCCACTGACTACAGTGTCTTGCGTACAGAGAGACAAAGTCATAAAATATCAGGATCTGCAGGCAGAAATGAGAGCAATGTGGAAGAAAGATACCCAGACAGTTCCAATAGTTGCTGGAGCAATGGGTCTTATAAAAAAGACTTTACAATCATATTGGATATGTTACCAATCCATGTAACCCCATACGAATTACAGGAGGAGTCATTATTGGGCACATTGCGAGTGCTGCAAAGAGCACTTTTGGCTGACATCAAAGATCGAAACAATACTAATTTCATGAACCTTAATTGTACTTTGACTTAGGAATGGGGTCCATTCCAGTCACAGTATTAGAAACCCAAAAGATTTGGAGAAATTAAAAAAGTGCTGCATTATCATATCATATACTGCAACCCAAGGCTCCATCTCAGTAACTTGGTATTTTGCTAGCTGCCACACTGTAGCCATAGATGCCCCTTAGGCTCCTCATGCCACCTACTGCAAACACTCAGCACAAAGGCCTCTCTAGTATGGTAAGGCTTCATCATGTTAACATGGTACAGTCTGTGTCCCTGCCTCCTGCCTAGCAGTTCTACCATGTAGTTAACATCATTGACCTTCCTTACCACTTTGAAGGGTCCCACCCAAGCTGCCTGCAACTTATTGTATCTGACAGGAATGAGAACCATAACCTGCTGTCCCACAGCATACTATCAGGCTCAATCATTCCTGTGATACCAGATGTTTGTCTGCTGCTGGGGTCCTAACAGGTTCTCCTGGGCCAAGCCCATGAGCTCCCTAAGCCTTGTCCCGAGGTTGAGGACATATGCCACAACAGATTCTTTATGGGATTCACACTCACCCTCCCACTTATCACAAATCAAACCTAAAGGCTCCCTCACCCTATGCCCATACATCAACTCAAAGGGTGAAAAACCTGCGGATTCCTGGGGCACCTCTCTGTATGCAAACAGCAGATGGGGCAAATATTTTTCCCACTCTCTCTTAAACTGGTCTGCAAATGCTTGTAGCATGGTCTTTAGTGTTGAGTTTTACCTCTCCACAAGACCATTAGTCTGGGGGTGGTAGGGGGTGGTCTTTAGATGCTTCATGCCACAGGGCACCCACGGACAAGCCCAGTAGGTCTGATGTGAAATTGACAGTTCTGCCAGTCAGTATTTCTCTCAGGGAAACCTACCCTGCTGAAAATCTCTAACAAAGCATTTGCCACCTTCTTTGCCTCAATAGAGGATAGAGCCACTGCCTCAGGGTATCTAGCAGCATAATCTGCTACCACCAGGATATAAGTCTTCCCTGTGGAACTTGGGATACTCAGAGGCCCCACAATATCCATACCTACCCTCTGAAATGGTTCCTCAATCACAGGCAAAGGCATCAAGCCATCTTTGACCTGGTCTCCTGCCTTGCCTACCTTTTGGCACTGCTCTTAGTTCCTGCAGTAGTCTGGTACATCCCTTGCAACCCCAGGCCAATAAAAGCTCTGCATAACAAGTCTCTTGATATGCTGTATGCCCACATGACCTGCAAATAGAATGTCATGGGCTAGGACTAGAAGTGTCAGACAGGAGGCTCTAGGCAGTACTAACTGCTGTATTACCTCACCCTTTAGCCCTTCCCTCAGGGTCCACTCCCTATACAGTAACCCTTTGTTCCAGTATACAGACTCTCCCCTTCCTTGAGAATCAGGTGCCTCCCTAGCTACATCCCTCAATTGTCAGAGTAGCGCTGAGCCTGTCAAAACTCTATCATTGTGATCCTTCCCAGCTACCCTTTCACAGGAAGTCTGGTATCTTCTGACAACAGTGCCTCATTGTTAGCCTGGGTACTACCACTCACCTCTGCCCTTGCAGTCACTCTGTCCAAGGGAGCATGAGTACCTACCAGCACCTGTGGCTCACCTTCATGCTCACTGCTACAGGGTAGCTTCTTCTCTGAAATAGCTACCTCATCAGCCCTGGCTTCAGGTGTGGGGTCTGTCTGGGTCTCCCTCAGCCTATCAGCCCCGCATGCCTGTCTCCAAGCCTGGCTTCATGTAACTGCAAGCACACAATGTACTGCATTATCAAACTCACTCCCTATCAGGGCAAATGCAGGGATATCCTCAAACACACCTACTTGCTTGCTTTCTTTTACACCCTTCCCAGTCAAGGTGAACCCTGGCCAAAGGCATCTGGAGTGGACTGCCTAAGTTAGTACTTGCTCCTCTTTAACCACTGCAGGCTTCACAATGGTTATGTCAGAGGCTCTCTCTGTCTCTCTCTCATAGCAGTGGCCTCTTTTCCACCCACTAAGATAGGATACAAACTCTGGTGATAGTCTGGTACCTCTTTTGTCTTCAGAAAACTTACCACTGGCATACTGTTATTCCCACTTGCTTGCTTCCCCCACCTTTTGTTCTCCACCTTGCCTCCATGGACATCTGTATGCTACATGGCCCCACTGGTTACATTTAAAACAATTAACCCTTGATCTTGGCTGTGTACCTGAACTAGTGGCTTCCCCTGTTACTGCCGGACTCTGTTGGGGTAGGCTGCCCAACATGGGTTCCCTTATATCCTTCTGCAGCAGTGGGTATCTGCTTATTGCGCAGTAATGCCCTGCTTGCCAAGTAGAGATCTCACTTTTTCCCCAGCTCATCTGCAGAGTTACACTCCCAATCTGCCAACCAGATTCCCATGTCCTCAGCAAAGTGCTAAGAGCTTGTTCCCTCACCAGAAGGTCTGCCAACCTTTCAAAAATGGTGACTTGACACCCACTCACCCACCTATGAAAATAGGTGATTAAATCAGCAACATAATCACATACATTTTTATCTGCCTTACGTCTATGCTCACAAAACTTTTTTCAGTAAGCTTCAGGTGTTAAGTTAAAACATCCCAATAAACATTATTTTACTTTATCACAGTTTAAACAATCAGTATCAGACAATTTAGAAACAGCAATTACAGCTTTACCATGAAGTAAGGAGGTCAGGAGCCATACCCAGAGCCCTCAGTCAACATTATACTGTTTACATGACTCTTTCAAATATATGAATAAAACTATCAAAATTATCACCCTCTGTAAACTGTGGAAGAAATTTCCTGACCTTTACTGCTTCTTGGGTGCAGTTATTCCCTTCCCCATTACCTCCAGACCCTAAAGAAGAGTCAGCATCTCCCTCTCATGTTGATGCCGCTTCTCATTTTCTTCAGCCTCCAAACACCAGAGTCTCTCTGCTGATGCTAGTTCCACCTGTTTCTCCTTTACTTCAACCTCCAAACACCGGAGTCTCTCTACTGATTCTAATTCCAAATGTTTGGCCTCCAGTTCAAGCCTCTAACTCCAGAAGGAGTTTTAAGTCATCTGAGGAAAAGGTCAACTGTCCTGTTTCTGAAGGCTGCAAACCCCCATCACCAGACTTCTTGTTTTCCTGGTTGCTGGTCTAAGTTGTGACTAAGGCTGAAATGTCAGGTTGGTATGCACCAGTTCTTTGGCTCCACACACCTTGGCCAATTTGTTCTTTGTCAGCTTGCTATAGTCATCTGCTGACATCTTTGCCTGCTTTCCCTGACTAAACTAAACAACAACAAATAAATAAAACTGTTGTGAAAATAATCTCTATAGGGTTACCTTGTGGCTGCTGAAAGTAGACACACACCTTCAGTGACAACTGCCTAACAAGCTACAGAAGTTCAACTAATATCCACAACACTGCTCACCAATATGTGATGGCCTTGGGCTGGGCCAGTGATCAAGGAGCCTTAATCCTCACCACTGGCACTGGTGAGGGATGTTCACTTGAATCAAAAATGGATACACACAGTAATTTCAGATGCAACTCTCTGCACCAAGCACAATTTCCCTTAAGAGCACACATGGAACACACACAGTTTGGGGACTGGGTTTCCTTCTCCCTCTAGACCCTGAAATAAAAATCCCCACTGACACAGCTGCAGAGTTGAGTCCTCAGCCAAGTGTTCCAAGCCAAGTCCTCCACCACCTTCTCAGTGCTCTGTGTCCCTGCTCCAAGTAGCTGATACACACACACACACACACACACACACACACACACACACACACACACACACACACACACACACACACACACACACACTTGGGAAAGGCTGGCACATATTTACTAGCTATGCTCCCCCCCACCCAGACTATAAGGTAGGTACTGCCACCAGAACACTCCAAAGCCAGCTACTCTAAGGATCTTACAAGGGTACCCAATTATACAGAGTAGAATTAATAGAAATGGTAGTGTTTGACCAATGCAGTACGGCTTTTAGATGCGGCCACAGTGTCCTCAAATAAATATAAGTACTCTCAAAGATTAAAGTATTCTCTAAAAGAACAGCCACAATGAGTTTAAATATATTTAACAAATAGTAAAAGAACATGAAAATACTAAATATCTATTTACAATAAACATCAGCGTTTCAGTCACAGGAAATATTAAAAATAACACAGATGAGATGGATAGATTTACACAGATACAGAGAAATAGTACTTAACTAATCTCACTATATTTTCCTGACTCATCTAAAGAACTACTATTTCCTGGTTTCTTACTAAAGGAAGGAAAGATGAAGTGGGTGAGAGGTCTTCCTTCTTGGTCAGGTTTCAAAAACAGACTGCACTGAGACTTCTTGTCTCATCTAGTACTAAAACATAATTTCAGTTCTGGATTACAAAATATCACATACATTTCGTTGTCTGACTCTGGTTCCCACACTCCTCCCTTTGCTAGAAACTAAACCAGAATTTAGCACATATGTGCTACCATACACACAGATAGAGCTTTGCTAAGATGTGTTACAGCATCTGGAAGCTATAAAACCATTCTGAAACGTCTACCCTTCAAGGGTAGTAATTAGTTCACCCCCAAAGGACAATACAGTAGGATTTCTAATCCTGGTTTTCACAGACATTGTCTCTGGCTGCAATCAGAACTGTAAGATACAATCTTTATGGCATAAACAGGTAATTTAATTTCAGACTATTTTTCAAAGTTAGAAAACACACAAAAGCTGGAATCAATCCACCAAAAAACTTAAAACTGTTATATCATGATTATACAGCATTTAAGAACATATTAAACTTTTTTGTATTGTATTTAAAAAGATTTAAGAATATTCAAATATGTTTAAAAATATTTTAAAAATGTTTAAAAATATTGTATGTGTTCATTGTCTGGCTAGGGTGAATGTTTTGATGAAATTTGGAGAAAACCTATTTATTTTTAAATTAAGTTATTAATTGATTAACAACACTCGGGGGTTTAAATAGGGTGGCTGTTATATTATGAATTGTTCGTCAGAAGACAAAAAGCCGAGGTACCAGAATAAACTCCATTGGCGATCTTCATCTGCTGTGTGTTTTCTAAGTTTCTATTTTTCAAAGTTAGCTGGACTGAGATTAACCTCTTCTCTTACAGTATTCTCTGCTACAGCATATTCATTTCAACAGTTACGATACAGTCGGACATACAGGTGCATTTCTTTTCTGTCCAGCAGAACCCACTGTTGGTCCATTTTTAACATAAGCAGCTTTACAAACACATTTTCAACACAAGCACCTGTACAAATCAGTTTGATATACAAATGAAATATAATTCTTTACAAAACTCCAGCCAGCTATGCTGGCATATGTTACACATCCACTGTCCTACTTCTCCTGCACAGCTGGCAATACCTCACATCATCACACTGTCTTTTTTGTCTTTTGGCCTGAAATGTGCCTGTAAAGGGTCCTCAGACCAGCACATTTTTCTTGTTAACAAATGTATAAATAAATAAATAAATATTATTACATTTATCTAAATATTGCATATTACTGGTGTGGTGGGAACTCAGCTGTTGGATATATATTAGAAGAAGCCAGTTCATTCTGATATATTTGGGTGCTGAAACATTAAAGTATACTACATGAAACCCTTAGTGTCATAATGTCACCATTTCAACCTTCTGTCTCCAACATGTGGAACAAATAGCCAAAATGAGGAATATTTTCTAAAATCTAGGAAGCCCACAATATGGCTTTAAAGTTATTTTAACAAACTAATATGATTCAATATAATTTACCATGTATATATTTGTTAAACAAATCCTTACAAATAAATTGGTGACAAACCCTTTTGATGTGGGTCATCATAAAACATGGAATTTTCAAGATTTAAAATGAGAAGTATTCCTTTTAATGAGGTACATTTGAGTTGAGAGTTATAAATACCAGCATAACTCCATTGAGGTTAACAATAAAATGCTGTCAGTTTAATTACTATACTACATCAAATAACATATTACACCTATAAACAGCCTTCAGAATGCAGTTTACTGACTTTTACTGGCACCATGCTGTGCTGAATGGTCACACAAATGACAATTCCGTGCAGTGCAATGGGCACAGTAGTGAAGGTAACCTGCAGACTGAATCATTTGGAACTCATGCATTTCCTTTGCCAGGGAGTATTATATACAGGTTTAATAAGCTAATACCAATTTCAAAGCCAGACCACTAGTATAAGGGCAGGATGTCTGTGCATGCAGAAAGTAACTTTGTTTACAAAGAAGCCTGGACGTCACAGGGTAGTTAGCGCTGAAAATGACAGAGTAACCCTTGCCACCTCTGTTTTCTCCAAGGGCAGGGTATAGTTTATGGCACCAGTTGTCTGAAACCTAGCAGGATGGCATTTGGACTAAATCAGATGCAGTATTAGATTATTCCTGCACTGGTATCACTGCATGCCCATGACTCCTGCTTCCATTTTCTGTTGTGAAATTACAATATACTACACAGATACAGTGTCTGACTGCACCACCAATTCATCCCATTAAGAGTGAGGAAGGAATAAGAGAGTTAACAGGAAGTGGGCATCAAGCATGTGCTCTGGGGGGGGTGTACCTGTCACAAATGTCTGGGAAACAATGTCTGCTTATTTGTTTTATTAGTTTTACTTATTTCCTTCTTACAACTCTTTACAAACATGATAATCTCATGAACTCCTGATTGAAAACTGAATGTAAGGGATGACGGGAACAAAGTGCTTGACTGAGTCAGGTGATACACTAGATCCTCTTGTATGTAAAGTTACCATTACGGCTGCTATGTAGCTGAACTGTAGGGTAAAATGATTGGAGAGTGAGAATTCTTCTTCTTCTTTCAGCTTTTCCTTGTTAGGGGTCGCCACAGCAGAAAGTAGAGTTTTGTACCTACCATAAATGTAGATGTTCGAGTACCAATACAGCTGCAGTCATAACAAATGGGTTCTCCTGCTGTCAGGTGGGTCCTCGGTCGGCCGAATTCCAAAGTCTAGGTCTGGCATCGGTTGTCGTCGCTTCTTCCCTGACGTCAGTGCGACAGGGGTATAAAGGAACCAGCCGACGCCATTTTCTTCAGTTTTTCTTGCCCCAGATGTCAGGTGCCCCCAGAAGGAAGGCAATACATAAATTTGTGTAATAATGCATTGCAATATAATCAAAATACAGAAGTTGCAAGCAAATACATCATAAATGAATACCCCAATCAGGTTGTATGAGGATGTGTAAGCCTATAGGCCTGTCCCAAGAGGGGAAGGAGGGAGGGTAACCTGGACTGCAGCTGTATTAGCACTCGAACATCTACATTTATGGTAGGTACAAAACTGTACTATGTTCATCGTGCATACAGCTGCAGTCATAACAGATGAGTAGAATTCCAAAGCTAAGAAAGGGGTGGTAGGCACTAGGTGGAACTAGGAGGAACCAAAATGCCCTGCAAGACTGCAGTGGCAAAGCCTACTCTAGATTTGGAGTATAATGGTAGGTTGTAATGCTTGGAGAAGGTATGCACAGAACTGCAAGTGGCTGCTTCCAAAATATCCTTGGTAGGAACTCCTCTGAGGAAGGCTGCAGAGGTGGCTGTAGCCCTGGTGGAATGAGTTTTAATGTCTGTAGGAACAGTTTTGCCATGAAAGGAATAGCAAAAGCGTATGCAGTGGGCAATCCATTTTGAGATTGTCTGTTTGGAAATTGGCTTTCCTTGAGCTCCTACCGCATAGGCCACAAAGAGCTGGTCTGATTTTCTGAAAGGCTTTGTTCTGTCCAAATAATAATGCAGTTGTCTGTGGATGTCCAAGGAATGTAGTATTCTCTCCCCTTTGTTTTGAGGATTAGGATAAAAAGTAAGTAAATGTATGGCCTGATTTAAAGCTACCCTGGATACCACTTTAGGCATAAAGGACGGGTTGGTTCGTAAGGAAACTCTGTCCTGATGGAAGATGATAAAAGGCTGGACAGCCATGAGAGCCTGTAGTTCTGAAACTCTATGAGCTGAGGTGATAGCCAGAAGGAAAGCTGTTTTTCAGGACAAATATTGCAAATCTGATGAGGCAGCTGGCTCAAAGGGAGGCAAGGTCAGTTTTTCCAGAATGAAATTAAGATCCAAAGCAGGTATTGGTTGTTTCCTTGGAGGTCTTAAATTCTTAGCCCCTCTGAGGAACTGTCTTAAGAGAGGGTGAGAGAATGAAGGTGGATCAGTGTTGTATTCTGCAGAAATGGCTGAGGCATGGATTTTGATGGAGGAGAAAGAAAGTCCACTGCTTAGCAGTTCAGCCAAATATTGTAGTATTTGAGGTAAATTCAGTTTTCCAGGATCCTGGCCCTTTTTCTCATTCCAGACACAAAACCGTTTCCATTTTGCAGAGTAAGCTTTTCTAGTTGATGGTCTTCTGGCCTCCAAAATGACATCCTGCACCTCCTTGGAGAGTAGGGCCTGTTGTGATGCTAAGGAATCTTCCATGCGGCTAGATTGAGTGTTTTTAGCTGGCTGTGAAGAGTTTTGAAGCTGTGCTGAGTCAGAAGAGGAGGCATTAGAGGCAGGGTCCATGGTGGTGAATGCGTCAGGCTCCTAAGGAGTGGGTACCAGTGTTGTCTTGGCCAGTCCAGAGCAATGAGAATCATCTTTGGTCTGTCTGCTCTGGTTTTCAATAGAACTTAGGGCAGCAGAGGAAGAGGTGGGAAGGCATAAGCTGTCACTGATGTCCAACTGAAAGAGAGAGCGTCCACTCTCCAGGCCTTTGGATGGAAGATCCTTGAGCAGAATTTTGTCAATTGATGATTTTTGTGGTAGGCAAAGAGATCTATGTCTGGCCTTCCCCATTCTTGGATTATTTCTGTAAAAACTGTTGGATGCAATTTCCATTCATGTGGATCTGTCATATTCCTGCTTAGGTTGTCTGCCAGCGTGTTTTCCTTGCCTGGCAAGTACTGTGCTTGTAGTTCCATTTGTAAGTCCATGGCCATGTTCCAAAGTGACATGGCGAGTTTGCATAGGGGGTAAGAATGTGTTCCTACCTGTTTGTTTATGTACCACATAACTGTGGTGTTGTCCGTTCTTATCAATAGTTGACCTGGTTGTAGAAGATCCTTGAAAGCTATAATAGCATTTATTACTGCTAGCATTTCTTTTTGATTGATGTGAAGGTGCTTTTCTTTTTGGGACCATTTGCCCCGAATGCACCGGTCTGTCATGTGCGCCCCCCAGGCGTAGTCCGAGGCATCTGTTGTGATGACTTGATTTGCTTGAGGCTTGCTGAATGGAAGACCTGTGTTTGTTTGACATGCTTAGGCCCACCACAGAAATTCCTTTTGCAGACATGGAATTAGTGGTATTATTGTTTCCAAACTGTGGCTGTGTTGAGACCATATGTTTTTCAGGTACCATTGTAGTTTCCTCATATGCAGTTTTGCACATGGGATTAGTAAGATGCAAGATGCCATGAATCCCAGAGCCTGCAGGATTTTCCTTGCAGTCAGCCTGGTGCAATTTGCTAGTCTTCTGAAGTATTGAATTAGTTGCCCCTGCTTCTCTGGCGTGAGGTAGGCCATCTGGGTGTTTGTGTCCAAGTTGGCACCCAGGAAAATTATCTTCCGAGAGGGTATTAGCCTTGATTTCTTTTTGTTGACTGTGTATCCCAGAGAGTTCAACAACATTATTACATAAGCCAGATGTTTCAGAAGAATGTGCTTGCTGTCCACTTGGATCAGGCAGTCGTCCAAATAGGGGTATATTTGTATCCCTTGAAGTTTGCAGTAGGCAATTACTGATGCCAGGCATTTCGTGAATACTCTGGGCGCAGTAGATAAGCCAAAGGGTAATGCAAAGAATTGATAATGGGTTGAACCTGCAAGAAACCTGAGGTACCTTCTGCAATTTTGTCTGATTGGGACATGCAGGTATGCCTCCTTGAGGTCCAATGTTACCAGCCAAGACTCCTTGCCCAGCATGGGAAGAAGTTGCTGTAGAGTGAGCATCTTGAATTTTGGTATGAGTAGAAATGTGTTTAGGATGGATAGGTCCAAAATAGGTCTCCAATCTTTTCCCTTCCTTGGCACCAGAAATGGCCTGGAATAAAAACCTTGACCTTGTTCGTGCGTAGGTACCTCTTGAATAGCTTTCATGTTTATGAGATCTGTAATTTGCCTTTGTGCCTCTGCCCTTTGATTGTGTGGCAGGTTTGGCATGCCTCTCATTTTTGGAAGTGTGTGAAAATGGAATTTGTAGCCTCTGTTTATAATGTCCAGGATCCATTTGTCCTTTGTGACAATATGCCAATTTTTTGAAAATAATGCCAGCTTTCCTCCTAAGGGGGCTGCCATTTGAGACTTGGTTGGCATGCAAAGGGGAAAGTCATTGGGTTTGCTTTCCGAAAGATTGCGAGTTATCCTCACCACCTCTTTGAGTAGGAGCTTGCCATTGTCTGCCTCTAAATGATCCTTGGGATTGTCCTCTGCCCCTCGGGTGCCTGTATCTGCCTCTTCGTGCTCTGACCGTGGCAAGAAAGGACCAGTTTTTGGAAGGCCAATTTCTACTAAAACGTGGGGGGTTGTACCTGTAGAAATTCTTTCACAGTTTGCATTGATTTAGCCTTTTCCTCCATTTTCCTTAACACCTCCTCAGCATTAGCACCAAATAGTACATCCTTTTGAAGAGGGGCGTCTAGTAATTTAGCTTTGACATGATCAGGCAAGACTTGTTCCTTGAGCCAGGCATGCCTACGTATGACTGATCCTGTAACAGCAGCTCTACATGAGGCCTCTAGAGCATCAAAACCACATTGTAAGGTATGCTTACCTACTTGTTCTGCACTACGCATCAAATCCTGCAACTCCTTCAAGTCTGGTTGTTCAGGTTGTGACATTTTACTTTTCAATTGTGATAACAAAAACTGTTGGTATTTTAGCATATGAAACTGACAGTTTAAGACCCTCGTGGATAAGGTAGCCGAGGTATATACCTTTTTTCCCCACCTTTCTAAGGATCTGGAGTCTCTCTCGGAAGGTAATGGATTTTTAGCAATGGAGGCCTTAACTCCCTTGGGGCCCTGTGAGATGGTTTCTGGGTCAGCAGCATGGCTTTTGTATAAAAATTGGTGTGAGTCAGGAACCCTGTAGTACCTGTCAGGCTTAACTGGAGCTGAAGGTAGAGAGTCCGGGTTAAGGCAAGCCTCCGAGTAAACATCATCTAGGATGTCCAAGACAGGAGGTATAGCCAGAGGCCTGTGCTGAGGTAGCAAGAGAAATTCCCTGAGCCTTTTCTTGGAATCTGAATAATCTTGGCCTTCCCAGTGGAAGTGTTCCCTTAAGGTATGCAAAGTTTCCCCAAATGAGTAATCCTCTGGGGTGGATACAGAAGGGATGGACTCCTCCGCATCAGAGTCTTCAAAAGGGGAGTAAGAATGTTCCTGATCATCAGATTGCTCTGAAATAATGGAGCCCTGATCAGAAGAGGGGGAATCTTCCTCCACTCTGGGCCTTTTGTCCGGTGGGGGCTAAGAACCTCTGATAAGAGTGATTAAATCCTCAGCCATTTTAAGCATCTGTTTCTTAGGCATGGGGCCTGGAGATGGGCCCTGCGTAGCTGGTCTCTTAAGAGTGCATGGTTGCTTTAGACTTTGTGAAAGCCTTGATGGGGAAAGAAGAGGAAGGTCTGAAGACACCTTGAGTGGAGGTGGACCTGTCCACATTCTGAGATTCAACGCCAAGAGTGGCTTCGGTATCTGTAGTCGGGGTGTGGGCCGAGGAGCCTGCGACCACGGGCACAGGAGACACCGTCAAAGAAGTGTCGTCGGTAGTCAGGGGCTGCGTAGGCGCCTCGCTGAGAACCAGACCACGGGTAGTCTGGTTTGGCGTGGTGTCGGTAGAGGCCGCAGACCTCGTGTGTCGGTCCTTGTCTTTGCGTTTTTTAGACAAAACCGGAGTCGGAGTATCCGACGACATAGTATAGTTAAATGCTTTCCCAAAATAATGCTGGGCGAACTCCGCCCGACGCTTAATAGTGCGTTTGTTGAATGTAGCACAAAAGCGACAGACCGAGACGTCGTGGTCTGGGCCTAAACAAGGTATACAGAGGGAATGGAAATCCTTATGCGGTATTTGCTTCCAAGAAGAAATACAATTATTAACTTTGTCTGACATCGGTCTGAGGCAAGAAAAGTTTCCCCAACGGGGTACTTAGCTTTTAAGAAGACTTCAGTTTCCAAATTTTCGTAATCTCAGGAGCTGGCCGACTGGCACTTGCGAACTGCTTCTGCTTCGGGCACCGTGCGGCAAGAAAGACTGAAGAAAATAGCGTTGGCTGGTTCCTTTATACCCCTGTTGCACTGACGTCAACCGACGCCAGACCTAGACATTGGAATTCGGCCAACCAAGGACCCGCCTGACGGCAGGAGAACCCATCTGTTATGACTGCAGCTGTATGCACAATGAACATCATGTGTCCGCTCATGACTGGCAGTGGAGTTTTACAGTGTCAAGTTGACAGCCCGGCACACACTCATGCCTAGGGCCAATTTAGAGTATCCAATCAACCTACAGTATTGTCTTTGGGATGTGGGAAGAAATGGGAGCACCCGGAGGAAACTCACGCGACCACAGGGAGGACATGTAGACTCTGCACAGAAAGCACCCTAGCCAAGGATCGAACCAGAGAACCTCTTGCCGTGAGGTGGCAACGCTAACCGCTGCACCACCGCAGCCACCCTGATTGGAGAGAGAGAATAAAGCTGGCTAACTGCAGGAGTCTATGCTTTGGGAGGTGCATGTTACAGCAGCACCTCATACCATCTGATGGAACTCCTCCTGAATGGTGTGAGCGGTTGTGCACGAGGAAGCTTTTAACCTTTGGAACTACTCAGCTTTTCCTTGGGGCTGATTTACATCTGTTTTTTTTTCAACTGACAGTAGTAGCTTGGACAAAGGAAGGTTTATGGCATCTTTGAAGTGCTCCATATATATATGGGATCACTACATAATCTCAAAAGTCTGAAATACCGAATTTCAAACTTTGAGACTCTTCTTTTTTCAACTTTTCCTGGTTGGGGTCATCACAGCGGATCACCTGTCTGCTCATGATTGGCAGTAGAGTTTTACGGTGTCGAGTTGCCAGCTTGGTGCCCAACCTTCCATAGAAGGCACACACATGCACATACTCATACCTAGGGCCAATTTAGAGTGTCCAATCCACCTACAGCATGTCTTTCGGATGTGGGAGGAAACCGGAGAACCCAGAGGAAACCCACATGACTACAGGGAGGGCATGCAGACTCCGCACAGAAGGCACCCCAGCCGAGGACTGAACCGGAGAACCTCTTGCTGTGAGGTGACAATGCTAACCGCTGCACCACCATGGCCGCCCATGAGACTATATAGCCGAAACCCCTAATTACTGAAAGATCAGAAGCGCAAACTTCAAAGTCCTGATCATCGGGAGTTTGACATTCACGCTTCTGGTGTTGCATTATGGTGGAAGGTCAGATAAATATCTATGTTTAAATGTGTTGGTGAGGGTTTAGTGTGCAAGTGTGTGTTGTGACTGATGTGTGTGTGCGAGGGGAATGTAGGTGTGTGGTGGTGTTTCGTGTGTGTATGTAGTGCGACCTTGGAGTTAGAATATTTAAGTGGGGGGTGTGCAGGGGGGCTTGCTCCCCTGCTTGTCTGTAGTTTAGATTTGTGTATTTGTGTGAAAGGTGTGTGTATGTGTGTGGTGTATGTTGAGTGTAGTTTTCTGAATTTTGCGGTTTTGATGTTTCGGGTATTTGGTCTCAGGAGTTAGAATATTTAAGTGGGGGGGGTGTGCAGGGGGGCTTGCTCCCCTGCTTGTCTGTAGTTTAGATTTGTGTATTTGTGTGAAAGGTGTGTGTATGTGTATGGTGTATGTTGAGTGTAGTTTTCTGAATTTCGCGGTTTTGATGTTTCGGGTATTTGGTCTCGGGATTCTGGATGGCAGTAGTTTGGGTTTTCAGGATTTAGTAGTGGCTCCACACACACACACATATATATATATATATATATATATATATACACATACACACACACATATATACACACATGTATGTATCTATGTATATTATATATATATATATATATATATATATATATATATATATATATACATGCACACACACACACACACACACACACACACACACACATATCCCAAGCTATGCCACTTTTGAGCCTTGTATTAGGTCAGATTATCGTTTTATGACTGAGGGTGATGTCTTCCTGTAGGAAGCTCTTTTTTGCCCTAAGGCTCTTATAAAGAGCACATAATTATTCGGCCTCAGTAAACCTACCATTATAAAATGTGTAGAGCTAAATCCACAAAGCTTTTACAGGGGAACAATCAACATCAAGGAACACGGAAATAAACAGGTGCTTATTAAAACAGATATGCCCTTAGTGACAAGTCCCTTGAGGAAACAGTTTTGCAGAAGCATTACTCCAAACTGATCGCTCAGTCAAGGAAGGCACTGGTAGCAAGGATGGTAATGGAGGGTGGTAAGAAGCGAGTTGATGTTGCAGTATTTTTCAGAGGTAGGAATACAAGTTATTGCATTTAACTTTTAACTAAATGAAGTTTATCACCAACAAACAGTGGCATGTTGACTATTGCTAAGCTTGACTTGAAGGCTTATGTTGCATTCGCTGCTCTCTTTGGATGGTTCTGTGGCTGGTTGCTGACATTACTGATGGCAAAGCCAATGTTGTCGATAAGTCAGCTTTCAGCAGGTTTCCCCTTTGGGAACATTTACACAAACATCTTGCTTCCGGCAGTAATGCCAATATTCTTGCAAGTAATGTCAATATTCTTGCAACTTGTCTGGTAATGAAAACAGTCATTCATTCTGCTCATTCACTGCATTAGCTGTCCATCAGACTGCAGACACACTGTGTTGCAAAAGTTATTCCCAGGTTCTCATTTTTGCAAGAAGAAAGAGGAATCCTGATGCATGTACTATACAGATGAAAGGCAAGACAGTTAAGGCTTACCACACATTTTCAAATCTTCTCATCCATGTGGGCAAACAGAGAAGACCTTAAGTAGAACTTCTGATCACAGTAGCAACTGTCAACCTGTACTTGCATTATCCCAGGTGGAATAATAAAAATAAATAAAAATAAACAAACAGGTGAGAACAAGAAATCTCTTATAATGAGCTGCTAATGCTACATGTTGCATGTGGAAGCTCCAAACAAAAATTGCTACAGAATAATGCCTATTTTGATGTAGTTATGTACTGTAGTGCTTCTGTTTAAATTATTACAGCTGGGTATAATTTAAAATTCAACAGAATACAGTTATCTTAAATGCACATTGCTTTACTTAAAAATTCATCCAAAGTGGTTTGCAAACTACTTTTACTTACAAGTGAACCCAAAAGAGGTTTGCAAAGTCAAACAACTGTATCAAAACCATATTCATTTGCCATTAATATATCATTTGGAAAAAAGAGGCTATGTAACTCAAGAAACTGAAAATTCACATTGGCAATCAGAGGTGACCAATATGAATATATTTTTTATTAGACATATTTTTTTCTTTTTCTGAGAGACTGAACATAAATTGTAACATACATCATTGCTATTATTCAGTGCAAGCCTCAAAAATGCAACATTGTTCCAAAGCAGTTAAAACATCACTTCCTATCTATACAAAATGCTTCAAGTTATGTTTACACTTATCAAAATATCAGCTTCTGGAATTCTGGTCATATTACTAAAGAATAACTGTCATGCTGTCAGACCTAATCAGAATCTGATGCTTATTTCTTAGGCTGAACTCTGCATTTGCAGTGTCATGTTTCCTTCTGGCAGGGAAGCAAGACAATGATACAGTTAAACAGCAGCCAGCAAACTTCATGCTCTTGTATTATCTTTAAAGGAAGAATGCAGGCAAGGCCACACTCATAACGCTAGATAAGTTAACATTACTAAAGGACAGACACGGCTGTATCATCCTCCAGTAAAATATATATATATATATATATATATATATATATATATATATTACACTCATTACATCAAAAGTGTGTGTGGTCTGAGTTAACTATCTAGAGCACTGCCTATCTTGCTACTTTTACTCCACCAGACATGAAATTTGGAGTATGTTTTTTTACCAAACCAATCAGCTTATCAGAAGACTAACAAGATCCTATCACTATCGTATTTCCCATGCAAGTAGTCACAATACAAATTTTAGACCTACCGAATAAAACATACATGAACCTGACAAGTGGCAGATAAAAGCATGAGCTCAGGAACTGCTGTCAGTGTGCTCTCACTGCAGCAATTATCCTTAAAGTAAGTAAAATGCATTGTATATCCCATTGGAGGCAAGGAAAAGTATCTGTACGCAACGTCAAAGTGAAGACTAGTCATTACACACATAAAACAGGTAAACATGGCACAGTAGATTTTTCCACTGTTTTAGAAAGAAAGGTGTTATCTCTGTTCATTCACATATTAAGCTTATAAGTTAGTTTTGATCACAGAAGTCAATAAAATAGCAAAGCCTCAATAGCATCATAGCTTTCTCATCTTTAACAGGGACTCTATTTGAAAAAAAAAATTGCAAGTAATTGGACCCAGAACTGCAGAAAATTGTGGAAGCATTAAATGACAGCATGAAAATGACATTGAAGAGATTTGGGGAATAATTACTCCTAATGATGTTGCAGAAGGCATATTACAGACAACTGTAATGGAAACTCAGAAGGCTAAGAGTAAAATGAAAGAGTTTATGATTAAAGTGTCCAATAGTAGTAATAAATAATAAATATGTAGTAATAAAGTAGGCAAGAAACTGGACAACCATGCAGATACCTTTCAACAATACACCATCAATACAAGGATGTGAAGGGGCAACTCATTAATCTAAAATTATATCCATTTAGATAGATGACATTAAGCAAGAGGACAAGGCAAAGAGAAAGAATAAGCATGTGATGGAGCTCTGGAGACAGAAGATTTACTCATAAAAAACAAGTTGGCAGACTGGACTAGCTTGCACTTGGACAGTATCAAAAATTATAGAGAATATGTTACTTTAGCTGTAGCCATTGATGGCAGGCTTTGGCAGCTAGGTAATCCTTCAACATTTTGGCATGATTTGAGACCTGGTATTTAAAACATCAGGTCTTGCCTTTCCTCTGGAAAGAACATGGAGTCTATAAATAGGGGGAAACAGATCCACATTTGATAATAACCCTTCAGGTTCAGTTGTGTAGAAAATCTGCCCAATTCATGCTAGCAATGCATGAATGTTGAAAAAAAAAGTTGAAGTTCAGGATATCATGCCCAACTCTTTTCTGAACTGTCCTCCCAAGAGGGAGTGAACATTTTTATTGACATGCGAGAAGCCTTCAGCTATGTAAGAATGTTTAAGCTGGAAGAGTTAGATGACTTTGTATGGTACCCAGGGAAGAGACTGGTGATTTTACACTGAAGAATAATGGTAATAATGAAGAAGCAGAGCTACGGAAAGGTAAACCTTGGGGAAGGCTGGCAGCACAAGAACTGCTCACTTCTTTCAAATACAGAAACCAGCAAAGACAGAGGGTTGCTCAAGCACTGGGAAAGTGCTCCTGGAGACAGTGGACAATTGTCAGTTCTTCAACTAGGGACTAAAATTTAAACTGTGAAATTATTTCATGCCATAAAGTTAATCAATTTTGTTTAATCTTTTTTTTAAACTTATGTAGTCTGATAATGACTTTCCTTGTTGAATGTTATACCACATATGAAAAGTTAAGTGCTTCTTGGGCATTTTTTTGTATTCCAATGTTTTTTACTTCATATATAGTACCGAGTAATATATATTCAAATGGGTATTGTTCATATCCTGTGCAGAGTGACACATACAATATATAAGATGAAATAACCAATTCTTTTTTCCTACACAGGTTCTGCAGTTTTTGTGATATTATTAAATAATTAAATATTCTAAAGGTTACCTGGGTACAGTGACAGTATCAATTGTTAGTAAAATATTTGTAACAAAGTAATGCATATGTGTATGTTCTTCTATGCTAGGCATGTCAGTATTCCAGTGGCTATTTCATATATAGTAAGTCAAGTGATATACATGTAATACAAGGTATAACAGTTTAATTCCTGTAATGGAGCACTTCAAAGATGCCATATTTTTCTAATTCAGGAGCTTTGCATAGGACTGTCAGTGTGTGATGTGGAGAAAGACAATATGTGGAAAGTTTAACAAGGCAGCTCACAGACTTAATAAAAGGCATATTCAGATTGGCTGAGGAATCTATGTCTAAACAGCAACACAATTTGAACCAGTTATGAAATGGTCAGTCAGCCACTCGTGGCTATCGCAGATAATGAGTTAACACTGTTGTTGCAAGTGGTATGAGGTCTCTAAATGCATGCTGCAGGGAACAGACACGGGCACTTTAGTGATATGTTTACTTTGTTTGGTCATGCATGGTTTTCCCCACTGCTCCTATGCAGAATGCCCTGGGCTTACTGTCATGACAAATGACACCCAGTACCATACTGGAACATAACCAACCCTGTATAAGGTAACTGACTAGGTTACTCCTCTAAGTGGGCAATGTAGCAAAACAAAGAAGATAAGGGTTGTGCGGGAAAGTTATTGTGAATTGTATAAATAAATGAGCTAAGGAAGTTTTCTCCCTGAAAGGGTTGTGAAAAATTTTATTGAGCTGCTCTGCTTACTTGCTTGCTTGGTGGATTTGAAGTCTTCTTAAAACACACAGTCTTGCTGTGCTGTTTACTGCTGAATCAGAGATGCATCATGACTCCATCTGTAGTCTGTTTAAAGCGCCAAGCCTTTCAAATTGCACACTGATAAAGAAATATATTTTGCAGCTATAAGCACAGTTACAGATAACTTATAACAAACCACACGTAGTCTGTCAGATTTGTAGCATATATTTACAAAGTTTTCCTTCATTACAGTTATGAATGATGACTTCTACAAAATACCTCTCTCTGTCCTTCTCTCACATAACCGAACTACTACAATTGCTAAATACAAAGCTAGTCATGCACACATTTCCTGGGAAGTCACATAATGTCTGTTTTTAGACTTTTCTATTGTCCTTTTGTGATTTAAGCACTTTTACTGATGTGAGGATGCCATTCTGAAAGGAAACATCTGTATAAGCTGTTCCTACTGGAAAAACATCACGTATTGCTGAATTTATAAAAAAGGATGTCTGTTAATAGATATTTGTTCTACAAACATGAGAAAATCATGTAATGCTTGTTTTCCAGTATTGCTTTCTTAGGCATTTTCTGATGCTGTGAAGAGAAGTCTGTCTGTTATACATATAGTATGAATGCACATTGTAAACTCTATACATATATTCAAGCAAACTTTTTCTTTCAGCATATTTACAACATAATTAATTTCAGCCTTATATTCATAATATCTAACAATTCCCTCTGTTTTTAAACATACTCAAAACATTCTATATAAAAAACACATTAAGAAACAAAACCTTTAGACTTTTTTGATACATGTCAAAATGCAATTTTACATAGTTAATACAATGAAAACGGATTACTACCAAACCTGAATGTATTTAACAACTTTTTCTTTTGCAGACCATTCTGTGAAAATATTTTACCAGTTATGAGCTGTGTCTGTTTTAATTTTACTTGATTAATTTATTCTTTTGAAATCACAGAAGTTATGACTTAGAACTGTTCCATTAACTCTTTGCAACTGTTGAATTAACTATAAGAGACAATAACTATGTGCTACTGCAAGCATTTATACACTGCTGAAAATATACAGTTTTAATGTCATTTTAACCATAAGATTGTGGTCATGTATCTGAACTGCCCATCAACATCTTGGTAAAATACTGAACTGAGCTTAGACAATAAATATTTAAAAGCAATTATTTTACTGGGGTAAAACCAGTGATATTACAACTTGACAAATCACTTTTGAACTTATTACAATGTATCCTGATCAGTATGTATTTACATAGACTGTTTGTTATTTATGCATTTCAATCTAGTAGGTATCCTGGACCCATTGTTTTCTTTAAATATGTTTTTTTCACACATATTCATTACTAGACATTAATTTCATTTGTACTGAATTTTTCTTCATTTGTTCATACAAAGACGATCATTTGTACTGAAATTTTCTACATTTGTACATACAAAGACTGTAAAGTACATTTAGTCTAATCTTACAAATTTAATAACATTAATATTGAGCAAAATCTTGGAAAATTTTTATGTCTCTTTAGAAATATCTAGTGGAAATGATACCATATCCATATGTCCTGTTATTTTAAACTACATACTCAGCAATTAGAAACATCGATGCTTTTTTTATACCAACATTGTTTTGCCAAAAACATATTAAAAATAGTGACCAATCTTGTTCAATTTTTTTTACATATCTTTACTCTCTTTTGTATAGCTGTAATCAATTTTAAGCCATCTCTTGTTTTTTAAACTATCTCTTGTATAGCTTTACAGTTTAACAGGTTGTAAATACAATTTAATACTAAACAATACAATAATAACCATTATGATAGCTATTAAGAACTTGTAAGATATCTTATCCTGTCAGGTTTAATCCAGTTTACCAGTATTTCTAATACACCAATACCTGTTTTTCCCTCCCCCTAAAAGAGTATTGTCAAGAAGGAATGAGATATTTTTTCCTGTAGCTTTATTTTAGACCCTTATTATTTATTTTTATGTAGCTTTATTTCAGACCCTTGTTGTTTATTTTTTCTGTAGCTTTATTTCAGACCCTTGTTGTTTATTTTTTCTGTAGCTTTATTTCAAACCCTTGTTGTTTATTTTTTCTGTAGCTTTATTTCAGACCCTTGTTGTTTATTTTTTCTGTAGCTTTATTTCAGACCCTTGTTTATTTTTTTCTGTAGCTTTATTTCAGACCCTTGTGCAGTACTGCTTATACAGTCAGTGTAAAACTGAGAAAGTGCCCCTCCCCCTTATACAGTCAGTGTAAAAGGACTGAGAAAGTACCCCTCCCCCCGTAGTACTTCAGCACTGTTTACCTGCCCTATGCTGTGAGAATAGAATGTATGTCAGCCCAACACTTTGGTTATACATTTATTTTATTAGGTTACTAAATAAAGCTTTCACTGTATATTACCTCTAGTAGGTATTTACACCCTCCTGCACAACTGATTTGAACTGTATATATACTATAGCCCATTTGCTGGCTGTACTTGATGCAACTGAGTTTTTTTCTTCTCTTTTAACATTTACTTGCAAACAGATTATAAGTGACATCTATGCACAATTGTGGCTTTATTATAATTAGCAAATAGTGTTGCCTGTAAACATTTTAACAATTATGTTTTAATAACAATGATGCTTTAGAAAAACTCAAGCTACTTATCTGGCAATCAGTCTTGTTGTTTATCTCATCTTTCCAGCATTTCCTGTAACTATTCAGTCTAGGAAGGTCTGAGCTCACATTTTATACTCTATAAACTATAATTAATTATTTTGGCATTTTTCCTTTAATGTGATTGTGATTTGCATAACTACGCATTTATACAACATAAATAGACATCATTTTACAATTACCTTACATGGATTTCAGTATTTTTTTTTTTTATTTATTTAACTATTTAACTGTCCTGCCATTAATTTTACAAAAACTGTTTGAATAATACCATCTGTGATTTTCTTTTTAAAATTCAGAACTTTAACTGTTTGGTGTTACTATATAATTATAAACAAATTGTAAAAAACAAAATAGATATTAGTTTAACCAACACATTTATATTTATATTATTTATATTTGCTGTTGTCTGCCTGTTATTCTTGTGTATTGTAACAGGTGTACTCTAGATGAAAAGAACACACATGCATGTCTGTCTTGTATATGTATATCTTTATACAAGCATGTCATGTCTTGTGACTTTAAATTTTTACTCATCTATTTTTATTTAATTTATATATTATAATACACTAGAACAGTTTTGTTTACCTTTTGACTATGCTAATGAATGGCATTCATATGCTTTACTTTACTGTAGTACTGATAGATGTCTTGCTTTAACTGAATGAAAGTAAAACATTTAAGAATGATTTGTCCAGACATCAGATCCTACCATCCTACCATGTATGTTTAACCATTTTCAAAACATAAACATATTATAAAATATATTTCTTTTGCACAGATTAACTGTGTATGTAGGAAGTTCCCAGTCTCTGTCAGTTCAGCTAATTTATTTCCTTTATCCTGCAACTGCTGTTGAATTTCCTGGAATGTTGTATGGTCTTTCTGACATTCTTTAGTAAGCTGTTCTGCTGAATTTGAAACTCCTAATGCACTTTTGAAAAGATGTATGTATAACTTGTCTAAGCTTCATGAACTCATTGTGTCTGTCTTTTAGAAGTTTACTACATTCCTTTGTAACAAAATGTACTAGGGGTTCTATCAGAAAATGATTTGACTCACATGTGGTGACAGGACATAACTGTTCAATATCAGAATGTAATGGAAACACTTTACCCTTAGTTAATTCTGCAGATCTGTCTTTACAGTCTATTTTTTTCGCAATATGATGCAATATTTTTTATGGCATAATACACAAAATGCAGTTTTTGTTGAATCACAAAATAAACATTTGTCATATTTCACATGGTTTTCTTTGAGATACCAGTCAAATATTGTAATACATTTGCATAATGCCTTACTATCAACCTGCCCTAATAAGGTTTTACATTTACTAATGTGCTGTGTATACCAACATAGCAATTTACTAAAGTTTGGTTTACTCCTGCATGAATTATAAATAATATCCATACTATCTAGTAATATACAAACAGTCTAGGAATACACAAACTATGTATGAATATACAAACTGTCTTAAGAATATAAAAACTCTCTTAAGAATATACAAACTCTTTAACATCATCCACACTAAATATGTGACACAGAAAAAAGTCTTACCAATTAGCAAGAAAACAGGTGATCAAGCTGTTATTGCAGATGGCTAGAAATTTTTCAGAGTCACTTGAGAAGCTGGTGAAGCACAACAGGCAGCGGACTACTGTGCTAGTGGACATTCACCTTTTCTTGAAGAATTTATCGCACTGCGAATTTCTTGAACTAGTCTCACTCCGGATTGTAGACGTCTAAATAACTTTACTACTGCAAGCTGCATAAACTGGAATACTTCTGTTTAGGATTTACACATATGTACAAATGTTAGTTACTGCAATTTGACTGAAGTGACCCTCTGCAGGGCTTACCATCACTCCTCCTGTGTTTGAATGCAGATTGTAGGTTCAAATGCAGGCTAGCTTGCCATTGAAAAAATTATATGGAGCTAGTCACTCAGCTGCCTCGCCATTGAAAAAATATTTTGAGCTCTCTCTGCTTACTGCTTGGTGTGATGGACTTGAAGTGTTCTTATGACACTCAGTCTTGCTGTCTGGATTCTGCTAAAATTCAAAGTCTGGTTATATTTGCATTCACAGTCTGTTGCATACAGAAACTTGCAGAATATACACTGATGAGAGAATATACTTTGCAGCATCAACTTTAGAGAGCAGTAACAAATAACTTTTTATAATAAACCAAACGGAACCACGTTGCAGCTTAAAAGTACAGTTCCAACTTTACTTCTCATATAGTACAGATGATGTGAGAGATATAACATTTACCTTAGGACTTGTGTCCCTACCATACCTCTAACATAACTGGATTTATACAGCTCTTTATATACAGTTTTAGTCCTGTAGAAACAATACTAAGCTTCCTTGTTTAGCAATGTCTTGTAAGAGACCAGCTTTTCTGACAGTGTGAATATCCTGTAACAGTGTCCTGATGTCCATGTAGAAAAACATATTTTTGAGGAAACACGTTGTTCTGTATTCTATTTGGATCTGTGTATATGAACATATGTTCTTGTGCCAATGCTGATAAGCATATCCTGTTTTTTATGCAGAAAAACATATTTTTGAGAAAACACATGGTCAGAGATCAGCTTTTCTGACAGTGTGAACATCCTGTATTTTATTTGGATCTTTGTATAAAAACATCTGTTCTTGTGCCATATCCTGTTTTTCCATGCAGAAAAACATATTTTTGAGAAAACACATTGTCACAGTGTCATAAACATATCCTGTTGTTTTAGGAAACATATTGTGTCCATCCTGTTATTTTACGAAACATATTGTGTCCATCTTTTATATATGCAGAAAAGCATGTCAGTGTTCTTTAAAAGCAGATTTTGCATTTTTGCTCTTGCATACACCCTGTTTCTGAGTCTGTAAGGGAAAAAATGTCCATTCAGCAGATTCCTTTTCCAAGCCATGGTCATTTAGTATGACTGCTGATCACATATTACTAAACTCTGTTTCTGCATTTAAGCAAGCCTTTTCTTTCAGCATATTTACAACATAATTAATTTCAGACTAATATTAATAAAATCGAACAGGTTGTAAGTGGGGTATGAAGTCACATGCAACAAGTGGCAGGTTGCAGTAGGGCTGGCAGGTCATAGGTAAAGGTGCAATTTTAAGTGTTATACTGTAAGCATTTGTAAATATTTAGGAAAATGGCAAATCAAGTGGTTTTGGATTCTCTCTCCACTGTCACAGTTGTTCAAATTATATAAAAAAAATAGAAACAGCAAACATCACACATCAGGGGTTAGTGTTGAATAACAAAACTGGGTTAATATGTAAAATGAGAGAAATTCACTGTATTAGCAGTTCTGGGCATAAAGTGGAACGATATTTAGCACAAATACTGGAACAACAACAAAGAATATGTTTATTATTTGCTGGCACTGCGGACAGAAAACTGATGACTATTTTATTTGACATGCTTTTGACAGTATGGGTCCTATACTGCTTTTGGGGAAACAATGCACACTTATGTGTGGAGCTGGATCTCGGTCTGGTTTATGCTCACTGAAAGAAAAAAGAATATAAAAAACTGACTGATTTAGGAAAAATTGTGACATATTTCAGAAGATGTGACTCTTGTGAAAGAAAGACCAGATATACTCCCTAAACAGATGAGTATAAACCATGGATCCTTCAAGCACAAGAAATGGTACCAAAAATCTTTCAAAAGACAAACTTAAGAACTAGAAGTTTCAAGTGGGAGAAGATATAAACCGGTTAGTTATGAAGTAGCTGTCCACAGGAGATTGTTCTAAAATGCAAATCTTATGAGCAAAGGCCAACTTCCCAACTAATTCATGTTGGCCTTCCAGTGGGTCATGACAGGCAAAGATCCAAACACGTGCACCACCACAGTGGAATAACAGGGATCCAAATCACTGAAGTGCCTTGTGAGATAAGTCAGGATCACCTACAAACAGAACATAAAATGAGGCCCTGGAAAGCTCTTCACCTAAGCAGAAAATTTCTTTCATGTAGCAGAGTATGACTGATGAGTCATAGGCTTCTTGGCAGTCCTAATTAAACTCTTAAGATCTACAAGAGCAAGGGATGTAGGGTAGAAGCCAGGCCCTGAGAAGGAGTAAGACATCACCCCATCCAAGTAGGATTTCCCTGGTTTGTACTGGGAGAGGTTCTGAAACTGTCAGGAAGCCAAGAGCCTAATACCATGCTCTCTGTGACAAGGATGGGTCTTGATCTTACCAGAATTATGTAATGATTCAAAGAATAAGGAAGGAAAGAGGTAAAAGTGGACAAGACTCTTCCCTACAAGGCAAGAGTGACTGTGTCTACTATAACACGTTCTGAGTAAGAAGTAAGTAGACCTCTAGAGTTTCAGTTCTGGAAGACACTATCCAAACAGAGTTCCTGAACACTTAAACAAGACATCACTGGACTTGTGCTTTACGGACTTTGTCAATAAATTTGCTTCTTCTGGGATGTAAACTACTGTAGGAATGACAATCCTTGTATGGCTCAACGCTACAGACCCATCATCCACTTATATAAGGGGTATAACTGCATAATGACATGCTTGTTTACATACCACATTCACTACCACACCTCCAAAGAAACAGTGCATAATTCTATTTGGTTTATGTGGACCTTCCTCTTCTGAACTAAAGAAAGTTGAAGTGGGTTCCCACCCTACTAGTGAAGCAATTACACCTGGGATTAGGCAGTGGATTCTGCTGAAGAACATAAAGACCTACATGCGAGATCTGAGAGGATAGGCAACTGTTCCAAAATGGAACAGCAAGGGCCTGATACCAGAAGAAGATAGATGAGTGAGTGGTGACTCCAGCCAGTGACAACTCACCATCCACTACAGACTCCAGAACCTCTGGAATACAAATGGTACCATCACACTCATGGCTGCAATTAAGCCCATATGATGTAGGTACGTCCGAGCCTAAACAAAGAATGCTAAGAATTTGACTTCTTGAGTGACTTCTGTGGGCAGGAATAACAGACATCACAGTTCTGTCTAAATAATAAGAACAATTTTTGAGTAAGGTTCTGAGACTTCTCCCAATTTATGCAGACCACCAAAGTTCTGCAGCAACAGGAATGCTCAAGACAGATGAAACCTGGAGTCACTCAATGGGGAAACTAACAGCCGATTTTCTACATAAAAGAACACATGGAGGCTGTTCTTCTATAGGGCCTGAAGCCACCACCATTATCAGCTTGGTAAATACACTGGCCAAACAATAAAGACAAAATAGTAATGATGTACACTGAAAGTGTTACTTGCCCAAAGTGAGTCAAAGGAACCTTCTGTGCAGATTACAGACGAGCATGAGTCAAATGTGTCTACTGTGTTTACTAACCCCATACAAGCACCATGGGGAAGTAGCAGTATTATCCCTTGAGAATAAACATTCAGAACATGATACCATATGTGCTTGCTGAACTAAGGTCCTAAATGGAACAGGGGTCTCATAATTGCCTTGGAACTATGGAAAGAAGGCAGCAAAACTCCTATCCTCATTTGCAAGGGAGAAACAGCCTCTATAGCCTCTTATAAAGTCTGGGATTTCCCAAGCACAATGCAGATATGGCTTGGGCTGTAAATAATGCTCTTTCTAGAGTATGGACTAAGAGCTCCTAGATGTGACTATAAGCAGCCTGGTACTTGGTGACATCTCTCTAGGCCAAGATGAACTCAAGTATACTGCCCTGTGAACAGACCTGGACAGCAATCAGGCCAGCAGCTGGTGGTCCAGTGAGGTTGACCTAGTCCACTTGGATAGTATAACTAGGGGATGGTAACACTTGATGCTTTAGGACCCTTCTTATCTTATGAGAGGATAACTTTTCCAGAAGGGTCATCTGGCCTGGTAGAAATGGTGGGTCTTATAGAAAGTCAAGATATCTCATTTCTGATAAATGTCAATTACTCTACGGGAAGTTGTCCACCAGTTCTCGAGAAGCCTACTGAAACAGGGCTACCTCTACAAACATGGTATAAAGATTAATCTGACTAATTATGTCTTTGAAGTGTTTTAGCCCAAGATTCCTACTTAGGCACATACCCGAGACTGTTGCCAGTCATATCATCATCACAGTCCAAACTGAGTGACCCATATGGAAGCTTACTGTAGAAGATACTTTAATAGTCTTTACCAGCTCTCCATCGACTCCAGAATCAGGAAGACTTGGCAGCCTCTCCAGTTTTTATACCACCAGAGGGTGGGAAGCAGAACAGGGGAAAGAACTGGACAAGGTGTGATGTGTCCCTAACTGTGGGGGTAGAAAAACATATTGTTATGCTCACACTCTCCAAAGCCTTGATCTCCTTATCAGGCAACAAGATGGAAAAATGCTTGTCGTCTCTATGACCTATGCTTACCCAAAGGCATCTTACATTACAAGGTGTGTTACAGGATACTTGGTAAGGATTTTACACTATTCCACTTGAGGTTTGTACAATGAATACACACTCTTAGGAATTGCGACAAAAGAGTTTAGATGTGTCCAGACTGCAAAATTAGCATGGTTAACAGGCAACCTCCATGAATATGTGATTCAACGTTTCTTCTTCAAAGCCATATCATCCGGAAGAAACTGGGGTGGAGGGGGTTACCCTTATCAATCTCAGAGACAGAGATGTTGGTTTCCATTTTCACCCTCTTGTGACACAGCAACAGGAGGAGGGCTTCCTCTACCCTACTTCTTGGTTAGGCTGACCCATGCTTGGCAGATGCCTACTGGCTTCAGGCAAGTAATAGGAAAGTGTTTCAGATCAGGATATGGAACTTAAACACCAAAGAATTGTTAGCCGGAGGCACAGCAGGTCTAGGAGAGGCTACTGGTATCAGAACATTTCTTTCAGGTATGAATCCTGCACAAACTAGGGCAGGTCTCTCAAGCCATCAGATAGTTGATACAAATCCAGTGCCTGGGCTTGTCCACTCTACCCTACAGGTGTAGAAAGACAAAGCATGCCATCCTCAACCTGGGTCAATGAACCCTACCAGTTATGGGAGAGGTCTGGGTGGAAGCATCCAGTGTCCTAACTGCTACCACCTAGTCCACTCTTGGGAACCAAAATGGCCATTCCTTTGCAATAGGTCTGCTCGGAGAATGATCCCGCCAACTGACTGAGGAAAGGAAGTGTAGACACCAAGTTGTTTGCTAGGAAGCACCTTTCATACGACTGCCATCATCCACTGATGGAAACAAGTATTCCTCTAAGTAAACTCCTATTAAACTGTTTGTACCTTTTTTGTCAAACTGAATGCTGTAGTTCACTTTCTTTATTATGTTTAAACTGTAATCGGTGACACTAACTTTATATAGTGTTTCATTTGCTGTGCAAGTTTTACTTTTTTCCATCACATATAATATTACACTAGTCCCATGTAAATAATTTATTGCTATAACCTTCTTATGTTTGTACTTACCACCTGATGTTCAACTCGGGAATGCTCCAAAGGTCTAGGTACACAACTGTTAAGTCTATTTCCTATTACTACAGCTTTGTTTCTTTTTCAGCCACATAACAGTACTCTTCACTGCAGAATCTAACCACGTTTCTTTTATATTTTTGTACATTATGTTATAGTGCCCTTGCAGTGAGTCATGGATGAAAACTGCTAAGTGACTCATCTGTTTGCTTAACAAATAAATAAATAATCCTACAGCAATGAATGGCCAAGCCACTGACACAATTACAGGAAGAAGGTTTTGAAAAAAGGTCTCTTCTGTGTGATGTTTGCTTTCTAATGTCGACTGCCCCCCAAAACCCATTATAACGCCCAGGACACTTGCCTCTCGGGGGAAGCACACTTAGGTTCATAGGTTAGTACTAAGCTAACTGCCCTTGTGAGCCATTTTAAGCCTAGCCAATTATCTCTTGTGAGACTCGAACCCTGCACCTTGTGCTTGTAAGGCAAACACTTTAACCATTAGGCCACCCTCCCAACCCCAAAAGGTTCATAGTTACTAGGCATCTCATCCAAAGGAGGACATACTCAGGACTGCAGCAACCCCACTCCCTTTAAATACAAACCTACATGCTGTAGGAATAGAACCCACAGCCTTCTGTATCAAAGCACAAGTATGTTACCTGCTGTGCTACTAAAACTAGTTCTCCCAAGTCAAACAGGCCCATGATGAAGACTGGCTTTCACTGTCTGCTGTTCATAAGTCGGAATCTTGCATTGCCACACAACATATAACCTCCTTAGTTCCTTATCAAGAAAATATTTTACTCCAGCTTTTGCACATCTGTTTGTCCATTTATTGTTTAATGTTTTGAGAAAGCAAGCAGGTGTTAACCCAAAAAAAAAGAAGACTGTAACACTGAGCTAGCACTAGGCAACAAAGCAAATGATGATAGGTATGCATAAACATACAATAAAAGGAATATCCTCAAAGAAAAATGTATAGTAAAAAAAATCATGAAAGAAGAAGAAGAAAAAAAAAAGCTAGTCAATCCTTCCAACCTTCTAGAGTAAACTCTCAGTTTACCATCACCCATGGGGACTGGTAGATGGTGGATAACTGTAGTTTCTAGTTGCTTGAGAGTTGTTATTAAAAATAGGCCTGACTAATACTGTACCCTACACTACTTGTTTGGTTTGACTTGTTCTCAGGTTGGGAAGAGAGGGAATTTATTCCCATCTTCCATTTTAAAACTCTATAAATGTAAGGTATGTTTCTGGGGGGGGGGGGGTGCAAAATGTGCAACACATGAAAATTGTACTGTATTTCTTTCATATATTTTCCTGGTTGCTTGAGGTCCAGTTAACCGACAGTTTACTGTACTGCTTAACTGTGTCACAGATATTTGTAAATGAGCAAAATGTGTGTCAAATAAGGAGTAATCAGTACAGAAGTACTGAATATAAAGGAGACAATTGCGCTTACATATACAGCACATCAGTACACAATATAAAAGAATACAGTGCATTTTTTTTAAACTCACACCAAGTAAAACACTAAACAGGCTTATGTGCTACTGAATTTACAGGCTTATGTGCTACTGAATTTACAGTCTTATGTGCTACTGAATTTATTCTTTATGTATCATACCTGTTCTGGTGAGACAGAGGAGTGTCCTACATATGACATGGTTTGTTATACAAAGATAGAAAAGCACATTGTAACCCTGATGCTGCTACTACATTGTGAAGTTGCTGCTTGCTCATGCTTGAACATACACCTAAGAATGCATTCTCACAGCCACGGATCCTGTATGAACTAGTACAAATTCCATCTGTACAAGGAAAAGGTAAAATGTTCCCTCTATGGTCAACAAGCATAGGCATGCCCATGGGGGGCAGGGGGCATTCCTTGTGGGGAAGTATGGTCCACAGAGGGAAGTAACCCTTGGATACAACAGATGAGCGCATGTGTGGGTGGAATCAAGGAGTGGGTCAAATAAAAAAATATCCCCCTGGTTTCTAATAAAGCAGACTTCACTTACTCGTTACATTAAAGCAGATCCATGTTGTCAATTACTGGAGGTCTGTACAGGGCTGTACATTGACAGGAAACAGAAATTACCTATGTTCTCTCAATTATTAATTTTATGTCACATTATTTACCACTCATTGCTAAACTAACAAGTAGCCTCATTATGCTTGCTTGCCATCCTTTCCCCTCGGGAGCTTCTAATGCTTTAATTATTATTTCAAAACATTCCAGGAATTTGCTAAGCTACTTTTGCTTGCACTTCCTTTTTTATTATGATGATGAAGTTACTCTGCATTACATTTTGGCAAGAATATATTTCCAAAACATCCACTCAAAGCATATCCATTTTAATCTGTAATACTGAGTAAATAAGTTATCACAAGGCAGTTGTCTTCAACAAATATCTTCATTTTCTTTATTTCTTATTTATATATATTTATCTAGCCATCTATCCTTTGCTGACCTGGTTAGTCTCACTAGGATAGTAGCTTCCTTTCAGTGGAGACCTAAGGTGCTATTTATACTACTAAAGGATGTGATGCCCACCAATATGTGTTGGCCCCATGCTGTGCCAGTAATCAAGGAGCCTGAATCCTCACCACTGACACTGGAGAGGGACGTGCACTTGGAATACAAAGTGCACTCAGTATTTCCAGATGCAGACCTCTCTGCATCAAGTACAATTTCCCTTAAAAGCACACAGGAAACACACTCAGCCCAGGGTCTGGATGTCTCTTTCTGTCTCCTTCCAGGTCTCAATAAGACTCCCCACTGGTACAGCTGTAGGGTTAGGTCCTCAGCCAAGTGTCCAGGCCAAGTCCTCCAGCACCCTCTCTGTAAGCCCAGTGCTTCATGTCCCAACCCCAAGTAGCTGACACACACACACACACACACACACACACACACACACGCACACTAAGATTTCATTTTCATACACACACAGCTGGGAAAGGCTGGCACAGATTGTCCACTCTATCAACTTTGCCCAGACAATAAGGTAGTTATCCCTGTCACCAGTCAGTTACTATAAGGCTCTTAAAAGAGTATCCAATTATACTGTGTAACATTAATACTAATACAAATGATAGTAGTTCACCAAGGCAGCAAGGCCTTGTGGAGTGGCCCACACACTGTCACCAAATAAATATAAGCAGTCTCCAAGGTTAGATACTTTTTACAAGGACCAGTCACAATAACAGTTTTAAATATATTTAATAATAAATAATAAAAGCACACAAAAATACTGACTATACATTCACAGTAAACCACAGAGCTCAGATCACAGGAAATATTGAAAAGAACATTGATGGACAGACTCAGTCAAATGAAGAAAAATAATATCTAAACTAAGCTTCACTAGATTCCTGACTAAATCGAAGAGAATTTTACTGTTCCCTAGTTAAACTACTTACCAATGCAAGGCAAAATGATGTGGGTGAGGGTCTTTCTAGTCAGGCTTCCCAAACACAATACTCAATACTCTTGAGATTTCTCTTTGTAATATCTAAAATATAATTTCCAAGATGGCTGGCAGAATGACCTCATCTGGTCACCTGACTCTAGGTTCTCGCAGTATTTCCCTCTGAAGCCAAGACAGGGAGTTAGTACAGAGGGCCAACATGCATCCAAATGTTTATAGCAGTGCCTGGGGCCTCCCTTCTTTTCACTGAGCTAATGGACAAAGGCTCTTCCCCAGACCCAGTGACTCCGGTCCTATTCAACATTGTGGGGTGCCTTTTAATGGCTTAACAGCTAATTTACATTTCCCTTATTTTTCTTAAAGTTAACTTCTGCTGTGCCAGTATCCTCTAATAAAACATATGCATTTAATTCAGCTACAAAAACACATGCATATTTCACTTCATTTTAGCAGGGTGTACGGTTGATACACTTCAACACAAGCAAACCTCACAACTACATTTTCAGCACAAGTATCTGTACAAATTTAGTTTGATATACAAATGACATACAGATCTAATACATTTGCAACACAAGCATCTTGCATAAATCAGTTTGATATTCAAAGGTCATATGAAATTTGGCCAAGGCTATGGAAAACGTCCTCTACACTTTTTTGATAACTGCTGCAGGATCTTTTACATTCAAAATGAAGAAAAATGGCAAATATCTTTGTACAAAGCACAAAAAAACAAAGGACCACTGCTAAAGATCAAGGAGCAACATATCAGTATCATTAATGTCATTTTAATGATTTAAAAATTTCACCAGTGCTAAGCACTTTTGTCCAAATAGTGGACTTCATTACGGCATGGGTATAACACGCATAGTCATCCTTCTATATTCAAAGAGAACCAGTCAAGAAACAATTATTCTCAATTAATCCAAATATATAATAATTAAGCTTCTAAATGCTCATAAATCAAATCCTTTTGAACACAGAATCCTGTAAACCTCTGAATAGACTACAGAAAATATAATCTAGATAATATGTATCCACAACAATTCACCACATAAAAATAATATATATATATATATATATACACACATTTAAATATATGTTTAAGTTGTGTTTGTACCAATTAAATATAAAGCTAGCCATCATACAGATGGAAATGTTCCCTTACAATCTGGTAGACCTCAGTTTTAATACACTGTTAACAGAAACATGTTCATTTAACCCTAGTCTTACTGATGCATTTAAATGAAGCTGCCAAATCAACTCTTTATTCCAGAAGGGTCTCCCAGTTACCACCCCTAGCATCAATATCACTTATCAATAGCTCCCAATTTGAATTTGGTATCAGATATATCTAGACAAACCTTTGAATAGTTGTAAAGGGTATTGTTATTTCCTAGGGTATTATTTCCTTTTTTATATCATGTAGAAAGGTGTGGTTTATATTTCCATATATTGCAATATGTTAAGATTATGAAAGTTTTTATGATGAAAAAAAAGAGAACATCCTTTGAAGAAAATAATATATGAACGTCTATAGGATATATCCTTGATCTGTATTCAAAACATTTGATTTATGAGCATTTAGAAGGTAATTATTAAATATCTGCATTAACTGAGAATAACGGTTTCTTGATTGGTTATTTTTAATATACAAGAATGACTATGCTTATTAGGACCCATGATCTGATGAAGTCCATTATTTGGACAAAAGTGCTTAGCATGGGTAAATTTTTTAATTCATTAAAATTTCATTAGTGATACTGGTGTGTCGCTCCTTGAGCTTTAGAAGTGATCATTTGTTTTCTTGGGCTTTTACACCTACCTAAATTACAAAAAAAGGACAGGTGCTCAGTCAGATAGTTAATGAATTAATAAAATCAAAAATAAATACCTACCTAACTAAATAAATTAAATAAATAAATAAATAAATAGTCAACAGTAACTGTGGCAGCAGCACCCATCTACAACTGCAGACCAGGCAATGGCAGAGAAGCATATTCACTTATTAATGCATTCATTCCTTACTCTTCACTGCAATAGGCCAGCAGAGTTCTAATAAAAGTTTCTCCGTTTATTTTTTCTTAATGTTTATTTACATACCTTGATTGGAATGGATCTCATTCCCAAAAAAGAACATAATTAAAGTTCATGAAATACAGTCTATGATGTTAGCCAAGAATGCTCTTTTCAGTATGAATTGCCTCCTTCACAGTTCATATGGGGTTATATGCTTTAATATAGAGGACTATGAGTGGGTCACCAAACAAAGTACAGTTTTGTACCTACCATAAATGTAGATGTTCGAGTGTTCACACTGCTGCAGACATCACACTTGGGTTATCCTGCTGTCAGGTGGTCCCGCAGTTGGCCAGAGTTCCAAAGTCTCGGTCCGCCGTCGGTTGCCATCGCTTCTTCCCTGACGTCAGTGCACCAGGGGTATACAAGATGCATCTGACACCATTTTATTTGTTTTTCTTGCCCCAGATGTCAGGTGCCCCCAAGTGGGTAGGCAATACATATTGCTAATAACAGTTATGCATATAAAATAACAACAATACCTTCAGCTACAAGCAAATACACCACAAAGGTTGTATAGGATAGAAAGGTATAGATAAGGCCAGCCAATTCAGAGGGGATGGAGGGAGGGTAACCAGAACTGCAACAGTGTGAACACTCGAACCTCTACATTTATGGTAGGTACAAAAAGTACAGTTTTGTACCTACCATAAATGTAGATGTTCGAGTGCTAATACAGCTGCAGTAATCACATATGGGTTCTCTGCCGTCAGGCGGGTCCTCGGTCGGCCGAATTCCAAAGTCTAGGTCCGGCGTCGGTTGTTATCGCTTCTTCCCTGACGTCAGTGTGACAGGGGTATAAAAGAACCAGCCGACGCCATTTTCTTCAGTTTTTCTTGCCCAAGATGTCAGGTGCCCCCAGAAAGAAGGCAATACATAAAATTATGTAATAATGCAATGCAATATAATCAAAGACCAGTAGTTGCAAGCAAATACACCATAAGGGAGGGAAACCTGGACTGCAGCTGTATTAGCACTCGAACATCTACATTTATGGTAGGTACAAAACTGTACTATGTTCATCGTGCATACAGCTGCAGTCATAACAGATGGGTAGAATCCCAAAGCTAAGAAAGGGGTGGTAGGCACTAGGTGGAGCTAGGAGGAGCCAAAATGCCCTGCAAGACTGCAGTGGCAAAGCCTGCTCTAGATTTGGAGTATAATGGTAGGCTGTAGTGCTTAGAGAAGGTATGCACAGAACTCCAAGTGGCTGCTTCCAAAATATCCTTGGTAGGAACTCCTCTGAGGAAGGCTGCAGAGGTGGCTGTGGCCCTGGTAGAATGAGGTCTAATGCCTGTAGGTACAGTTTTGCCATGAAAGGAATAGCAAAAGTGTATGCAGTGGGCTATCCATTTTGAGATTGTCTGTTTGGATATTGACTTTCCTTGAACTCCTACCGCATAGGCCACAAAAAGCTGTTCTGATTTTCTGAAAGGTTTTGTTCTGTCCAAATAATAATGCAGTTGTCTGTGGATGTCCAAGGAATGCAGTAATCTCTCCCTTTTGTTTTGAGGATTAGGATAAAAAGTAGGTAAATGTATGGCCTGATTTAAAGCTACCCTGGATACCACTTTAGGCATAAAATCGGGTTGGTACGTAATGAAACTCTCTCCTGATGGAAGATGATAAAAGGCTGGACAGCCATAAGAGCCTGTAGTTCTGAAACTCTACGAGCTGAAGTGATAGCCAGAAGGAAAGCTGTTTTCCAGGACAAATATTGTAAATCTGATGAGGCAGCTGGCTCAAAAGGAGGCAAAGTCAGTTTTTCCAGAATGAAATTAAGATCCCAAGCAGGTATTGGTTGTTTTCTTGGAGGTCTTAAATTCTTAGCTCCTCTGAGGAACTGTCTTAATAGAGGGTGAGAGAATAAAGGTGGATCAGTGTTGTATTCTGCAGAAATGGCTGAGGCATGGATTTTGATGGAGGAGAAGAAAGTCCACTGCTTAGCAGTTCAGCCAAATATTGTAGTATTTGAGTTAAATTCAGTTTTCCAGGGCACTGGCCCTTTTTCTCATTCCAAACACAAAAACGTTTCCATTTTGCAGAGTAAGCTTTTCTAGCTGATGGCCTTCTGGCCTCCAAAATGACATCCTGCACCTCCTTGGAGAGCAGGGCCTGCTGCGATGCTAAGGAATCTTCCATGCGGCTAGATTGAGTGTTTTCAGCTGACTGTGAAGAGTTTTGAAGCTGTGTTGAGTCAGAAGAAGAGGCATTAGAGGCAGGGTCCATGGTGGGGAATGCGTCAGGCTCCTCAGGAGTGGGTACCAGTGTTGCCTTGGCCAGTCCGGAGCAATGAGGATCATCTTTGGTCTGTCTGCTCTGGTCTTCAATAGGACTTTGGGCAGCAGAGGAAGAGGTGGGAAGGCAAAAACTGTCATTGATGTCCAAATGAAAGAGAGAGCGTCCACTCTCCAGACCTTTGGATGGAAGATCCTTGAGCAGAATCTTGTCAATTGATGGTTTTTGTGGGAGGCAGAGAGATCTATGTCTGGCCTTCCTCATTCTTGGATTATTTCTATAAAAACTTTTGGATGCAACTTCCATTCGTGTGGATCTGTCATATTCCTGCTTAGGTTGTCTGCCAGCGTGTTTTCCTTGACTGGCAAGAACTTTGCTTGTAGTTCCATTTGTAAGTCCATGGCCATGTTCCAAAGTGACATGGCCAGTCTGCATAGGGGATAAAAATGTGTTCCTCCCTGCTTGTTTATGTACCACATAACTGTGGTGTTGTCTGTTCTTATCAATAGCTGACCTGGTTGTAGAAGGTCCTTGAAAGCTGTAATAGCATTTATCACTGCTAGCATTTCTTTTTGATTGATGTGAAGGTGCTTTTCTTTTTGGGTCCATTTGCCCTGAATGCACCGGTCTGTCATGTGCGCCCCCCAGGTGTAGTCCGAGGCGTCTGTTGTGATGACTTGATTTGCGTGAGGCTTGCTGAATGGAAGACCTGTGTTTGTTTGGCATGCTTGAGCCCACCACAGAAATTCCTTTTGCAGACATGGAATTAGTGGTATTATTGTTTCCAAACTGTGGCTGTGTTGAGACCATATGTTTTTTAGGTACCATTGTAGTTTTCTCATATGCAGCTTTGCACATGGGATTAGTAAGATGCAAGATGCCATGAATCCCAGAGCCTGCAGGATTTTCCTTGCAGTCAGCCTGGTGCAATTTGCCAGTGTTCTGAAATATTGAATTAGTTGCCCCTGCTTCTCTGGCGTGAGGTAGGCCATCTGGGTGTTTGTGTCCAAGTTGGCACCCAGGAAAATTATCTTCCGAGAGGGTATTAGTCTTGATTTCTCTTTGTTGACTGTGTATCCTAGAGAGTTTAATAACATTATTACATAAGCCAGATGTTTCAGAAGAATGTGCTTGCTGTCTGCTTGGATCAGGCAGTCATCCAAATAAGGGTATATTTGTATCCCTTGAAGTCTGCAGTAGGCAATTACTGATGCCAGGCATTTCATGAATACTCTGGGCGCAGTAGATAAACCAAAGGGCAATGCAGAGAATTGATAATGGGTTGAACCTGCAAGAAATCTGAGGTATCTTCTGCAATTTTGTCTGATTGGGACATGCAGGTATGCCTCCTTGAGGTCCAATGTTACCAGCCAAGACTCCTTGCCCAGCATGGGAAGAAGTTGCTGTAGAGGGAGTATCTTGAATTTTGGTACGAGTAGGAATGTGTTTAGGATGGAAAGATCCAAAATAGGTCTCCAATCTTTTCCCTTCCTTGGCACCAGAAATAGCCTGGAATAAAAACCTTGACCTTGTTCGTGTGTAGGTACCTCTTGAATAGCTTTCATGTTTATAAGATCTGAAATTTGCTTTTGTGCCTCTGCCCTTTGATTGTGTGGCAGGTTTGGCATGCCTTTCATTTTTGGAAGGGTATGAAAATGGAATTTGTAGCCTCTGTTTATAATGTTCAGGATCCATTGGTCCTTTGTGACAATATGCCAATTTTTTGAGAATAGTGCCAGCTTTCCTCCTAAGGGGGCTGCCATTTGAGACCTGGTTGGCATGCAAAGGGGAAAGTCATTGGTTTTGCTTTCTGAAAGATTGCGAGTTGTCCTCACCACCTCTTTGTGTAGGAGCTTGCCATTGTCTACCTCTGTACGAGCCTTGTGTTTGTCCTCTGCCCCTCGGGCGCCTGTATCTGCCTCTTTGGAGTCTGTCTGTGGCAGGAAAGGACCAGTTTTTGGAAGGCCAATTTCTACTAAAACATGGGGTTTGAACCTGCAGAAAATCTTTCACAGTTTGCATTGATTTAGCCTTTTCCTCCATTTTCCGTAATACTTCCTCAGCATTTGCCCCAAATAATACATCCTTTTGAAGAGGGGCGTCTAGTAATTTAGCTTTGACATGATCAGGCAAGGCTTGTTCCTTGAGCCAGGCATGCCTACGTATGACTGAGCCTGTAACAGCAGCTCTACATGAGGCCTCTAGAGCATCAAAACCACATTGTAAGGTATGTTTACCCACTTCTTCTGCACTATGCATCAAATCCTGCAACTCCTTCATGTCTGGTTGTTCAGGTTGTGACATTTTACTTTTCAATTGAGATAACAGAAACTGTTGGTATTTTAGCATATGAAACTGACAGTTTAAGGCCCTCATGGATAAGGTAGCCGAGGTATATACCTTTTTCCCCACCTTTCTAAGGATCTGGAATCTCTCTCGGAAGGCAATGGGTTTTTGGCAATGGAGGCCTTAACTCCCTTGGGTCCCTGTGAGATGGTTTCTAGGTCAGCAGCATGGCTTTTGTATAGAAATTGGTGTGAGTCAGGAACCCTGTAGTACCTGTCAGGCTTAACTGGAGCTGGAGGAAGAGAGTCCGGGTTAAGGCAGGCCTCCGAGTAAACATCACCTGGGATGTTCAGGACAGGAGGTATAGCCAGAGGCCTGTGCTGGGATAACAAAAGAAATTCCCTGAGCCTTTTCTTGGAATCTGAATAATCCTGGCCTTCCCAGTGGAAGTGTTCCCTTAAGGTATGCAGAGTTTCACCAAATGAGTAATCCTCAGGGGGGAATACAGAAGGAATAGATTCCTCTGCATCAGAGTCTTCAAAAGGGGAGTAAGACTGCTCCTGATAATCAGACTGCTCTGAAATAATGGAGCCCTGATCAGAGGAGGGGGAATCTTCCTCCACTCTGGGTCTTTTGTCCAGAGGTGGCTGAGAACCTCTGATTAGAGTAATTAAATCCTCAGCCATTTTAAGCATCTGTTTCTTAGGCATGGGGCCTGGAGATGGGCCCTGTGTAGCTGGTCTCTTAGGGTGCATGGTAGCTTTAGACTTGGTGAAAGCCTTGATGGAGAAAGAAGAGGAAGGTCTGAAGACACCTTGAGTGGAGGTGGACCTGTCCACATTCTGTGTTTCAACGCCAAGTGTGGCTTCGGTATCTGTAGTCAGGGTGTGGGCCGAGGAGCCTGCGACCTCGGGCACAGGAGACACCGCCAAAGATGTGTCGTCGGTAATCAGGGGCTGCGTAGGCGCCTCGCTGAGAACCGGACCATGTGTAGTCAGCTTTGGCATGGTGTCGGTAGAGGCTGTGGACCTCGAGTGTCGGTCCTTGTCTTTGCGTTTTTTTGACAAAACCGGAGTTGGAGTATCCGACGACATAGTATAGTTAAATGCTTTCCCAAAATAATGCTGGGCAAACTCCGCCCGATGCTTAATAGTGCGTTTGTTGAATGTAGCACAAAAGCGGCAGACCGAGACGTCGTGGTCTGGGCCTAAACAAGGTATACAGAGGGAATGGAAATCCTTATGCGGTATTTGCTTCCCACAAGAAATACAATTATTAACTTTGTCTGACATCGGCCTGAGGCAAGAAAAAGTTTCCCCAATGGGGTACTTAGCTTTTAAGAAGACTTCGGTTCCAAATTTTTCGTAATCTCAGGAGCTGGCCGACCGGCACTTGCGAACTGCTTCTGCTTCGGGCACCGAGCGGCAAGAAAGACTGAAGAAAATGGCGTCGGCTGGTTCTTTTATACCCCTGTCGCACTGACGTCAGGGAAGAAGCGACGACAACCGACGCCGGACCTAGACTTTGGAATTAGGCCGACCGAGGACCCGCCTGACGGCAGGAGAACCCTTCTGTTATGACTGCAGCTGTATGCACGATGAACATCTGTACTATGTTCATCATGTTACACTGCTGCAGTCATCACACTTGGGTAGAATCCCAAAGCTAAGGTTGGGTGGCTGGTCTATAAGGAGTTAGGATTGGCTATGAAGCCCTGCAGAACTGCAGTGGCAAATCCTGCTCTGGATTAGATTTAGAGTAAAGAGGCAGGTGGTAATGCTTGGTAAAGGTGTGCACTGAACTCCACTTTGCAGTCTCCAAAATTTCCTTGGTAGGTACTCCTCTGAGAAAGGCCATTGAAGTGGCTGTAGCCCTGGTGGAATGTGGCCTAATGTGTTTTTGGACTGATTTTCCATGCTCTGTGTAGCAGTAATGAATACAGTGACCTATCCATTTGGATATAGTCTGCTTTGAGATAGCCTTGCCCTGTGATCCTGCAGCATATGCTACAAACAGTTGCTCAGTTTTCCCGATAGCTTTTGTTTTGTCCAAGTAGAAGCGTAGCTGCCTGTGTATGTCCAAAGAATGCAGAAGTTTCTCCCCTTTGTTCTGGGAGTTTGGATAGAAAGTTGACAAATGGATGGTTTGGTTAAGAGCCACACTAGATACCACCTTTGGCATAAAGGTAGGGTTTGTCCTTAGAGAAACCCTGTCCTGACGAAAAATTATAAAAGGTTCCACTGCCATTAATGCCTGTAGCTCTGAGACTCTTCGTGCTGAAGTTACTGATAGGAGCAGAGCTGTCTTCCATGATAAAAATTTTAGATCGGCTGTATTGGCTGGCTCAAAAGGAGGCAGGGTCAGTTTTTTCAAAATGAAATTGAGGTCCCAAGTTGGTGTTGGTGCTCTCCAGGGCAGTCTTATGTTTTTAGCCCCCCTGAGGTACTGCTTTAGCAAGGGATGAGATAATAAAGGAGGATCCATGTTGTAATGTGCTGAAATGGCAGAGGCGTGGATCTTAATTGATGAGAAGGATAGGACTCTGTCCAGCATCTCAGTTAAGTATTGTAAAATCTGAGGAATGTTTGGAACAAGAGGGTCAAGGCTTTGAGCCTGGTTCCAGGCGTAGAATCTTTTCCATTTTTCTGAGTAAGCTTTCCTGGTGCTAGGCCTCCTGGCCTCCAAAATGACATTCACAACCGCTTTAGAGAGAGGTGTTGTCTGTTTGTCTAATGAATCTGCCATGCAGCCAGGTTTAGGGTTTTGAGCTGCCCGTGTAGGATCTGATTGTTTTGTTGAGTCAGAAGGTGTGGAATTTGAGACAAAATCCATGGTGGGTCTTGAGCAAGGTTCCTTAAGATTGGGTACCAATGCTGGCGTGGCCAGTCTGGAGCAATCACTGTGGTTTCTCGTCTGGCTTTTAGGAGTACCTTCGAAAAGAGAGGCAGAGGTGGGAATGCATAAACTTTTAGGTTTTTCCAGCTGAACAAAAGAGCATCCACTTTCCATGCTTGTTTGTGATAAGTCCTTGTGCAGAATTTTTGTAGTTGGCAATTCTGTGGGGAGGCAAAAAGATCTATGTCTGGGCATCCCCATTTTTGCATTACCATGCTGAAGATTTGTGGATTCAATTTCCATTCGTGAGGGTCCATGATATTTCTGCTTAGATCATCTGCCAGACTGTTTTTCGTTCCTGGCAGGAATTGTGCTTGCAGGTGAACTTGGTATGTTAGAGCTGTGTTCCACAAGGTCATGGCTTGCCTGCATAGGGGGTAAGAATGAGTGCCCCCTTGCTTGTTTATGTACCACATTACTGTGGTTTTTTCTGTCTTTAATAATAATTGTCCTGGATGCAGAAGGTCCTTGAAAGCTGTTAGGGCATTTTGTACAGCCAACATCTCTTTTTGATTGATGTGTAGATGCATCTGGTCTTTGGTCCACGTGCCCTGTATGCATTTTCCTGCCATGTGTGCTCCCCAGGCGTAATCCGAAGCATCTGTTAGAGTCTGCCCGACTGTGGGTAGGGTGAAAGGCTGACCCTTGTTTTAGGTGACATGCCTGTGCCCACCATCAAAACTCCTGTTGTAGGCAGGGAATCATTGGTATTACTGCTTCTAAACTGTGAGAGTGTTGAGTCCAAACACTTTTTAGGTACCATTGTATTTTCCTCATATGCAGTCTGGCATATGGTATTAGTAGTACGCAGGATGCCATGAATCCCAGGGCCTGCAGAATTTTTCTTGTAGGAAGATGGGACTTTTTTGCCATTAAATGAAAATATTGAGTTAGTTGAACTCGTTTGTCTGGCATGAGGTAAGCCATCTGGGCCGTTCTATTTAAGCCGGCACCCAGGAATGTAATCTGTTGTGAGGGCACTAGTTTTGACTTCTTTTCATTTACTGTGTACCCTAGAGAAGTTAGCAACCTTTTTACAAACGCCAGATGCTGTAGGAGGATGTCCTTTGTCTCTGCTTGAATGAGGCAGTCATCCAGATATGGATATATTTGAATTCCTTTTTGTCTGCAAAAAGTAACTACTGGTGCCAGGCACTTTGTGAAGACTCTGAGCGCAGTAGATAAGCCAAAGGGCAGTGCAGAGAATTGGTAGTGCATTGAGCCAGCTTTAAATCTGGAGGTTATCTTCTGCAATTTTGTCTGATAGGGACATGCAGGTATGCCTCTTTGAGGTCCAGAATAACAAGCCAAGCATTCTTGCCCAGCATGGGTAGAAGCTGCTGTAAAGTCAACATTTTGAATTTTGGAATGTCCAGGTAAGTACTTAGAATTGAAAGGTCAAGTATGGGTCTCCAGGCCTTGTCCTTTCTGGGGACCAGGAAGAGTCTTGAGTAAAATCCTTGTCCTTGTTCTTGCTGTGGTACTTTTTGAACAGCTCTCATGTCCATGAGGGCTGGAATTTGTTTTTGTGCCTCTGCCCATTGATTTTGTGGCAGGTCTAACATTCCTTTTAGCCTTGGTAACGTGTGAAAATGGAACCTGTAACCTTGAGACACAATATTCAGAACCCATCTGTCTTGGGTGATTGTTTGCCAGTTTTGAGAAAAAAGTGCTAGTTTTCCCCCCAAGGGGGCTTCCATAAGGGAAGTGCTTGGCGTACGAAGGGGAAAGTCATTGTGACTGTTTCCTGTAAGGCTGAGACTTGTCCTCACCCTTTTGGGGTTGAGGTGCCCCACTGTCTTTGTCTGTTTGAGCCTTGGGGTTGAGATCTGCCTCTTGGGCGTCTGTATCTGCCTCTCTGTGGCCTGTCTGACACTGGAAAGGACCAATTTTTTGTAGGCCAATTTCTGCTAAATCGAGGTGGCTGTACCTGTAAGAATTCCTTGACTGTTTGCATAGATTTAGCTTTATCCTCCATTTTCTTTAACACCTCTTCTGCCTTAACACCAAACAAGGTATCATGCTGTAAAGGAGCATCCAATAATTTTGCCTTAACATGATCAGGTAAACTCTGTTCTTTTAACCAAGCATGCCTTCGAATCACTGAACCTGTAACTGCGGCCCTACAAGAGGCCTCTAGAGAATCAAAACCACATTGTAGAGTATGTTTTCCCACCTGTTCAACTGCATGCAACAAATCCTGCATTTCTTTACAATCAGGAGCTTCTGAGCTTGCAAGTATTTTCTGTTTTAATTGAGCCATTAAATATTGTTGGTAGTTAAGCATGTGAAACTGGCAATTTAAAGCTCTTACTGCTAAAGTTGCAGAAGTGTATACTTTCTTCCCCCATCTATCCAAAGCTCTGGAATGTCTGTTAGAGGGTACTGGATTATTTGCAATGGAAGCCTTAACCCCTTTAGGACCCTGGGAAATAGTTTCTGGATCAGCAGAAGTCAGCAGAAGGGTTTTTATAAAGAAACTTGTGAAAGTCAGGGACTCTGTAGTACCTATCTGGCTTGGCTGGTGCAGGGGGGTAAAGAATAAGGAGATAAGCTGGATTCAGAGAAAGTACAGTTTTGTACCTACCATAAATGTAGATGTTCGAGTGCTAATACAGCTGCAGTCATAACAGATGGGTTATCCTGCCATCAGGCGGGTCCTCAGTCGGCCGAATTCCAAAGTCTAGGTCCGGCGTTGGATGTCGTCGCTTCTTCCCTGACGTCAGTGCGGCAGGGGTATAAAAGAACCAGCAGACGCCATTTTATTCAGTTTTTCTTGCCCCAGATGTCAGGTGCCCCCAGAAGGAAGGCAAAACATAAATTTATGTAATAATGCAATGTAATATAATAAAAAAACAGTAGTTGCAAGCAAATACACCATAAAAGAATACCCCAATCAGGTTGTATGAGGAGGTGTTTGTCATTAGGCCTGTCCCAAGAGGGGAAGGAGGGAGGGAAACCTGGACTGCAGCTGTATTAGCACTCGAACATCTACATTTATGGTAGGTACAAAACTGTACTATGTTCATCATGCATACAGCTGCAGTCATAACAGATGGGTAGAATCCCAAAGCTAAAAAGGGGTGGCAGGCACTAAGTGGAACTTGGAGGAGCAAGGATGCTCTGCAAGACTGCTGTGGCAAAGCCCGCTCTAGATTTAGAGTATAGTGGTAGGTGATAGTGCTTGGAGAAAGTATGCACAGAACTCCAAGTGGCTGCTTCCAAAATATCCTTGGTAGGAACCCCCCTGAGGAAAGCTGCAGAGGTAGCTGTGGCCCTTGTGGAGTGAGATCTGATGGTTGTAGGAACAGTTTTACCATGAAATGAATAACAAAAGCGTATGCAGTGGGCTATCCATTTTGAGATTGTCTGTTTGGAAATAGCCTTTCCTTGAGCACCTGTAGCATAAGACACAAAGAGTTGCTCTGATTTTCTGAATGGCTTTGTCCTGTCCAAATAATAACGAAGCTGTCTGTGAATGCCCAAGGAATGTAGAAGTCTCTCCCCTTTGTTTTGTGGATTAGGATAAAAAGTAGGTAAGTGGATAGCCTGATTCAAGGCTACATTGGATACTACCTTTGGCATAAAGGAAGGGTTGGTTCATAAGGAAACTCTGTCCTGATATAAAATGATGAAAGGTTGCACAGCCATGAGGGCTTGTATTTCCGAAACCCTGCGTGCTGAGGTGATAGCCAGAAGGAAGGCTGTTTCCCATGACAAATATTGCAGCTCTGTTGAAGCAGCAGGCTCAAATGGAGGCAGGGTCAGTTTTTCTAAAATGAAATTGAGATCTCAAGCAGGTACTGGTTGCTTCCTTGGGGGTTTTATATTCTTAGCCCCTCTGAGGAACCGTCTTAAGAGAGGATGAGAGAATAAGGGAGGATCAGTGTTGTATTGTGCAGAAATGGCTGAAGCATGGATTTTGATGGAGGAGAATGAAAGTCCACTGTTTAGCATCTCAGCTAGGTACTGTAATATTTGAGGTAAATTCAGTATCCCAGGATTCTGTCCCTTTTTCTGATTCCAGGCACAAAACCGTTTCCATTTGGCGGAGTAGGCTTTTCTAGTAGAAGGCCTTCGGGCCTCCAAAATGACATCCTGCACTTCCTTGGAGAGGAGGGTCTGTTAGGAAATCAAGGAATCCTCCATGCGGCTAGATTGAGTGTTTTCAGCTGACTGTGAAGAGTTTTGAAGTTGTGCTGGGTCAACAGAAGAGGCACTAGAGGCAGGATCCATGGTGGGGAATGCGTCAGGCTCCTCAGGAGTGGATACCAGTGTTGTCTTGGCCAGTCTGGAGCAATGAGTATCATCTTTGGCCTGTCTGCTCTGGCTTTTAATAGAACTTTGGGCAGCAGAGGAAGAGGTGGAAAGGCATAAACTGTCAATGTTGTCCAACTGAAGGAAAGTGCGTCCACTTTCCAGGCCTGTGGATGATAGGTCCTTGAGCAGAATTTTTTCAATTGGTAATTTCTGTGGGTAGCAAAGAGATCTATGTCTGGCCTTCCCCATGCTTGAACTATCTTTGCAAAAACTTGAGGATGCAACTTCCATTCATGTGGATCTGTCATATTTCTGCTTAGGTTGTCTGCCAGCATGTTTTCCTTGCCTGGCAGGAATTGTGCTTGAAGTTGGATTTGTAATTCCAGAGCCGTGTTCCAAAGACACATGGCTAGTCTGCACAGGGGATATGAATGAGTTCCTCCCTGTTTGTTTATGTACCACATCACTGTGGTGTTGTCTGTCCTTATCAATAGCTGGCCTGGATGCAGTAGGTCTTTGAAGGCCATAATAGCATTTTTCACTGCTAGCATTTCCTTTTGATTGATGTGTAGGTGCTTTTCTTTTTGGGACCATTTGCCCTGAATGCACTGATCTGTCATGTGCGCCCCCCCAGACGTAGTCCGAGGCGTCTGTTGTGATGATTTGATTTGCTTGAGGCATGCAGAATGGGAGACCTATGTTTCTTTGGCATGCTTGAGCCCACCACAGAAATTCCTTTTGGAGACATGGAATGAGTGGTATAATTGTTTCCAAACTGTGGCTGTGTTGAGACCATAAAAGTTTTTTTTAGGTACCATTGAAGTTTCCTCATATGCAGCTTTGCACATGGGATTAGCAGGATGCAAGATGCCATGAATCCCAGAGCCTGCAGGATTTTCCTTGCAGTCAGCCTGGTGAAGGTTGCCATTTTTCTGAAGTATTGAGATAGTTGCCCTTGTTTCTCTGGCATGAGGTAGGCCATCTGGGTGTTTGTATTCAAGCTGGCACCCAGGAAAATTATTGCTTGAGAGGGTATTAGTTTTGATTTCTTTTTGTTGACTGTGTATCCCAGAAAGTTCAACAACTTTTATTACAAACACCAGGTGTTTCAGAAGTATGTGCTTGCTGTCTGCTTGGATCAGGCAGTCGTCCAAATATGGGTATATTTGTAACCCTTGAAGTCTGCAGAAGGCAATTACTGATGCCAGGCATTTTGTGAACACTCTGGGTGCAGTAGATAAGCCAAAGGGCAATGCAGAGAATTGATAATGGGTTGAACCTGCAAGAAATCTGAGGTATCTTCTGCAATCTTGTCTGATAGGGACATGGCAGGTATGCCTCCTTGAGGTCCAATGTTACCAGCCAAGACTCCTTGCCCAGCATGGGAAGAAGCTGCTGCAATGTGAGCATCTTGAATTTTGGTACAAGTTGTGTTTAGGATGGATAGGTCCAAAATAGGTCTCCAATCTTTGTCCTTCCTTGGTACCAGGAATAGTCTGGAATAAAAACCTTGACCCTGTTCTTGTACAGGTACCTCTTGAATAGCTTTCATGTCCATGAGAGCTGAAATTTGTTTTTGTGCCTCTGCCCTTTGATTTTGTGGCAGGTTTGGCATGCCTCTCATTTTTGGAAGGGTGTGAAAGTGGAATCTGTAGCCTCTGTCTATAATGTCCAGGATCCATTTGTCTTTTGTGACAATATGCCAATTTTTCGAAAATAATGCCAGTTTTCCGCCTAAAGGTGCTGCCATTAAAGCTTTGCTCGGCATGCAAAGGGGAAAGTCATTGTGTCTGCTTTCTGAATGACTGTGATCTATCCTCTCCACCTCTTGGTGTAGGTGCTTGCCATTGTCTGGCTCTAAATGATCCTTGAGATTGCCCTCTACCCCTCAGGTGCCTGTATCTACCTCTTTGAGGTCTGTCCGTGGCTGGAAAGGACCAATTTTTTGAAGGCCAGTTTCTGCTGAAACGTGGAGGTTGTACCTGTAGGAAATCTTTCACTGTTTGCATTGATCTTGCCTTTTCCTCCATTTTCTTTAATACCTCCTCAGCTTTAACACCAAACAATACATCTTTTTGAAGAGGTGCATCTAGTAATTTAGCTTTGACATGATCTGGTAAGGTTTGCTCTTTGAGCCAAGCATGTCTACGTATGACAGACCCTGTGTAACAGCAGCTCTACATGAGGCCTCTAAAGTATCAAAACCACATTGCAAGGTATGTTTACCCACTTACTCTGCACTATGCAACAAATCCTGCAACTCCTTCAAGTCTGGTTGTTCAGGTTGTGACATTTTGCTTTTCAACTGAGATAACAAAAACTGTTGATACTTTAACATATGGAACTGACAGTTTAATGCCCTCATGGTTAAAGTGGCCGAGGTGTATACCTTTTTCCCCCACCTTTCTAAAGCTCTGGAATCTCTCTCTGAAGGTAATGGATTTTTGGAAGTAGAGGCCTTAATTCCCTTGGGACCCTGTGAAATAGTTTCTGGGTCAGCAGCATGGCTTTTGGATAGGAATTGGTGTGAATCAGGAACCCGGTAATACCTCTCAGGCTTAACAGGAGCTGGTGGTAAAGAATCTGGGTTAAGGCTGGCCTCTGAATACACATCATCTAGTATGTCTAAGACTAGAGGGATAGCCAGAGGCCTGTGCTGAGGAAGCAAGAGAGAATCCCTGAGCCTTTTCTTGGAATCTGAGTAATCTTGGCCTTCCCAGTGGAAGTGTTCCCTCAAGGTATGCAAGGTTTCCCCAAAAGAATAGTCCTCAGGGGGGGGGGGAGACAGAGGGAATGGACTCCTCCGCATCAGAATCTTCAAAAGGGGAGTATAAATATTCCTGGTCTTCAGAATGTTCTGAGGTAATGGAGGCCTGGTCCGAGGAAGGGTAGTCTTCCTACAATCTGGGCCTTTTGTCCGAGGGGGGTTGAGAACCCCTGATAAGAGTAATCAAATCCTCAGCCATTTTGAGCATCTGTTTTTTAGGCATGGGGCCTTGAGAGGGGCTCTGTGGAGCTTGTCTTTTAGTTTTCATGGCTGCTTTAGATTTTGTGAAAGCCTTAATGGAAAAAGAAGAAGGAGGCCTGAAGACACCTTGAGAGGTGGCAGGCCTGTCTAAACTCTGAGTTTCCCCGCCAAGAGTGGCGTCGGTATCTGTGGTGGGGGTGGGGGCCGAGGAGCCTGCGGCCTCGGGCACAGAAGACACTGCTAAAGAAGTGTCATCGGTACTCAGGGGCTGTGTAGGCACCTCGCTGAGAACCGGAGCACCTGTAGCTGGCTTTAGCGTGGTGTCGGTAGAAGTTGCGGACCTCGTATGTCGGTCCTTATCTTTGCGTCTTTTACTCAAAACTGGAGTCGGAGTATCCGACGACATAATGTAATTAAATTTTTTACCAAAAAAGTGTTGAGCGAACTTCGCCCGACGCTTAATAGTGCGTTTGTTGAATCTAGCACAGAAATGACAGGCCGAGACGTCGTGGTCTAGGCCTAAGCAAGGAATGCAGAAGGAATGGAAATCCTTATGCAGTATTTGCTTCCCACATGAAATGCAATTATTAACTTTGTCTGACATCGGTCTGAGGCAAGAAAAGTTTCCCCAATGGGGTACTTAGCTTTCAAGAAGACTTCGGCTGAAAAATATTCATAATCTCAGGAGCTGGCCGACCAGCACTTGCGAACTGCTTCTGCTTCGGGCACCGCGTGGCAAGAAAGACTGAAGAAAATGGCGTCAGCTGGTTCTTTTATACCCCTGCCACACTGACGTCAGGGAAGAAGTGACGACATCCAACGCCAGACCTAGACTTTGGAATTCGGCCGACCGAGGACCCGCCTGATGGCAGGATAACCCATCTGTTATGACTGCAGCTGTATGCACGAAGAACATCACATCATCCACAATATCTAGCACAGGCGGAATAGCCAGGGGCCTGTGCTGAGGCAGTAAAAGGAAATTTCTGAGTATTCCTGACTTTCCCAATGGAAGTGCTTCCTCATGGTATGTAAAGTTTCCCCAAATGAATAATCCTCAGGAGGAGAGGCTGAAGGGATAGATTCTTCAGCATCAGAGTCCTCATAGGGAGGTACAGAGTACCCCTGGTCAGAAGAGAAATCAGAGGAATGGAAACCTGATCAGAGGAATCATAGTCTGTATCCTGCCTAGGCCTTTTCTCAGAAGGGGATGGGAACCCCTGATCAGAGTAATGAGGTCTTCGGCCATTTTAAGCATCTGTTTTTTTAGGCATGGTGGTTTGTCCAGGAGAATGCTGCACTTGTTTCATTGTCTTTAGTGGTACTTTTGTCTTGGCTGTTGTTTTAACGGTAAGTTGTGAAGGTCTGAAAACACCCTCAGAATCCGATGCCTGCTCAGCGGCTCCAGACCCATCTGAGGGATTAGTTTCCGTAGGCCCAATACCTTGAGTTTCCAAAGGCCTAGTTGTCTCCATGTGGGAGTCAGAGGAGGCCTGTGGCTCTGAGGTAGCGGGTGTCAGGGGCTGCAAAAGCACCACAATGAGAACCAGCGACTGGCCTAGAAGAGGTTTCGTCGTCAGTTTTGGACCTCGGATGTCTGTCTTTATCCTTGTCCTTGCTTTTTTTCGGTAATGCGGTCATCGGATTATCCGACGGCATAGTATAATTGAACCTTCAGCCAAAGTAGTGTAAAGCAAAATCAAAACGCCTTTTTATAGTACGTTTGATAAATCTGGCACAAAACCGACAACTAGTGATGTCGTGATCAGGGCCTAGGCATGGAATACAGTAAGAGTGGAAGTCCTTATGAGGTATTTGCTTTCCACAACAAATACAATTATTAACTTTTTCTGACATCGGTCTGAGGCAAGAAAAAAAGTTTCCCCAATGGGGTACTTAGCTTTATTGAAGACTTTGGATCTGAAATTCAACTTCGAAAATCTCAGGAGTCGGCCGACCGGCACTTGCAAACTGCTTCTGCTTCGGGCACCGCGCAGCAAGAAAGACTGACGAAAATGGTGTCGGATGCGTCTTATATACCCCTGGCGCACTGATGTCAGGGAAGAAGCGACAGCAACTGACGCCGGACCGAGACTTTGGAACTCTGGCCGACTGCGAGACCGCCTGATGGCAAGATAACCCAAGTGTGATGACTGCAGCAGTGTAACACGATGAACATCTTGGTTATTATGTATTCAAGAAATGGATGCCAAGATGTTCACCGCGGGACATCCATGTCAAGAACACATAATGGAGGGTTGTGATTCATAGGTAGGTATTAGGATATCTGCCCTAGGGCCTATACAAGCCTAGCCAAAAAGGTACCCTGGCTTTCACCACCCAAGAAAATTATTTTCCTATGCCCCTGTCGACTAGAGCCACAGAGGTGGTCCCCAGGGTGAATTTCCTATTTCCCATCCAATCAACAAGATTTTTCTTGAAGAGTGCTAATGAGGAGCTTTGTTTGACATAGATAGGTAGTTTGTTCCAGAGTATGGGAAGTCTCTGGGACAGGAATCTATCCCTCCAGCATGTTCTGTTTATTGTGGTGACAAGGTTTAGGTGTCCAGAGCGTGTAGCTCGGAGGGATTAGGATTTCTTTAAGTGGAGCATGTCCAACAGCTCTGGGTTTGACATAGCTTTGTATGTTAGGCAGAGATCGCCTCTGAGTAGGCGATATACGACGGAAATAAAGCTGGAATTATTTGAGACTGTCTGCATAGGGCATCTGTTTGAGACCAGTAATCCTCTTTGTGAGGTATTTCTGCAGCCTTTCCAGTTGTTGTAGATGTCTTGTGAGGTACATACCAAAAGGGGCATTGTACCCTATAATAGGTCTACTGAGTGACGAGTAGAGGGGAACAATGACTTCTTTTTTCCCTGGATGAGAAACATTTTGTGATGAGGTTTGTCACATAAAAAGATTTCCCGACTACTGTGGCGATGTGATTATCAAAGGAGAGACTACTGTTCACCTGTCTCCCAAGGTCTCTTATCACACTTTCAGTGTTAAGTAGACTATCACCTATGTGGTAGCTCATGGGTACAAAGTTTTTACCAAAGGGGATGGCAATGCACTTTTTAGCATTGAGCTTGAGGCCATGGCTTTGACACCAGGTATCTGTAAAGCTATGGCTTTGACACCAGGCATCTGTCTCAGTGAGGCCCTTTTGTAGGATGTCCACATCGTGAAGGGTTTCAATTATGGCTCCTAGTTTGCAGTCATCTGCAGACTTCATTAGCCAAAGACCTTCTGTGTTAGCCTGTACTTCAGAAAAGTAGATACCAAACAGGAGAGGACCCAGGACTGAACCCTGAGGTAATCCGAATAATGCAAGAATATATAGAGCCTGATCCACCACAGCTAGACTTAAACTCTTTATTAAACTAACAAACGTAAGCACTTTCACAATCTGTATGACTGCTTCCTCAGACAACACTTTATGCATCGCCGCTTAGTTAGGGTTAAACTATTCCCGGCGCCATAAAGTCCGCTCTTCAAATTTTCCCTTAGAACTAGCTAATTTTTTAGTTTTAGCGCTCAAACCTGTTTCTTTGAGCTCAGCACTTGTTCAGAACTCATTGTAAGCACTAAATAAGTTACAAATTACTACAGCACTCAACTTTCCTCATTTCTCTAGAGGAAAACAGTTTTTAGTACTTAATAAGTAAGCACCTATCAAGTAACTTCTAAGGGTCAGCTCCCGGTGTTTTCTCCTGTCTAACTGATGAATCTGGGCATCTTGGGGCAATGCAGCAATTACCTCATGTACACAGACAACCCTCTCCTCCTACCACCCAGCACTACAACCTGTGAGAGATGCACTTATATAGCCAAACTGGAAGCAAAGCTCTCTTCACCCAGGACTGAACTAGGCAGTCAAGAGGAGAAGGTAAAACACTTGCACCACACCACACTCATCACATAGTCCCTCAAAACCTATACACACCAAAAAACACACATAGCAACACAAAACACACACCTACATTCACGGAGGCTCTCAATAAAAATCTGCTCAAGCAACAGAGACCTCCAAAGCAGAAACGCATGCAACCTCGATCCCCCCAACACAACCCAAATGACACATAGCCCACAAACTCAGTGTGTCACTCAACCACAGCCCATACAGTAAAATAACATGCCCAAAACTCTAGTCATAGGTGACTCTACAGTCAGGCACACTGATGATCCACGCACCAGGCTAAACAAGGAAAAAGTTACTGTCAGCTGCCTGTCTGGTGTCAGGATCTGCCACATAATGCACACACTCAGGTCACTCCACAACAAGTACAAATATGACTGTCATTGTACGTTGGTGTGAATGACCTGAGATGTACCTCCCCTGGACTACATGAAAAGAGACAGGGAGAAGCTCTCCGATCTTGTAGCCCAGGCAGGTATGACCCTAGCCCTGAGTAGCATCCTGCCATCACCCAAAATGATACCACAGTACAAGGACAAAATGATTGACCTCAACAATTGGCTAAGCTTCTGGTATCATTCTAAGGAGATCCAGTATCTGTCTGCCTGGGATGACATAATTGACAGACCACGATGCTTTGCCAGAGATGGCCTGAACCTGTCACCCTTGGGATTCCGGATACTGGCTAAGGCTCTTGCCACCCCTATAGTGCCTTTTTTAGGCAAGGTTCAAATGACAAATTCACCACCGTAACAGGTACAAACAAGCAAAATCTGAGGGTAATGCTACTCAGTGCTAGAAGTCTAAACCTTAAAATGCATTCACTCGAGGCACTCCTTAAAATGGAGAACATCGACATCTATGCAGTGACAGAGACCTGGTTAAAGGTTCCAGAGAGCACCCCTGCATTACCAGGCTATAATTCATACCACACCTTTCGGCCACCTAACCTGGACTGAAACACTAAAGGTGGAGACATGTCCATATTCATTAAGGATATCCACACCTCCAGGCTAGTTGCTCAGCATAATGCATCCGAGATTATCCACGTGCAACTAACTCTGGGCAAGACCCCAATCCAAATTGTAACTTGCTACAGATCCCCCACCATGCGCCAGGATTCCCACTCCTCATTTCTTGATACACTGGAAAATATTAGGGTACAACCCAACATCCTAATAATGGGCAATTTCAACTACCCCTCGATTAACTGGGAAAATTACTCATGTACCAACTCTTTTACTCAACATTTTCTGGAATTCATAAATTCCAACGCCTTGGATCAACTTATCCACACCCCCACCAGGGGCAGCAACATCTTAGACCTGGTCATTACCAACATGGGTGATCAGTGTTCCACACCAGAGGTCAATTCCTCATTGGTCAGATCCGACTACAAATCAGACATCCACTTCCCATCCCCACCCCACATTAGGGAAACCGTAAAAATTTCTCCAAAGCCAACTTCACGTTTCTTAAGACAGAAGTGTCAAACTTCACAACACCCATGCAGACGGACAATAGAGGTATGACTGCCTGAATCCTACACAAATGCACTTTATAAGCACTTTTACGAGTGCATGGATCATGCTATCTCTAACAGAACCAAGATGCTATCATCCAAAAAAGGAAGCCATTCTGGTGGTCCCCTACCATAAATAAACTTAACAAAAGAAAAAAATTGTTGCAAAAAAGATTAAAATCCCATGACTGGAAGAACTGCCTGTTCAACCTCAGTAAGAAGCTGAGATCCCTCAAAATCCTCCAAAGCTAGTTATGAAAACATAATCTCCACTGATTCTATAGACAACCACAAAGCATTCTATAGCTATGTCAAGAATCTCAATGGCAACACTCAGATCTGCTCCGATTTACAGCACAATGGCACTAAATATACAGAACCAAATGATATTGCCAACATCCTGCCAGATAGGTTCAGTGCTAACTTTACCCCCACCCCCACCCCCTAAAGGGCCCATCTTTATACTTGAAGAATTCAAAGTTCCTGTAATCACAGCTGCACAGGTAAAAACCACACTCTCCAAAGTCAAGAACACGGCATCCATGGGACCTGACAACACCCCAGGCTGCGTTCTACATGAACTATAGAATGAACTGGCACCCCACCTAAGCACCGTGTTCAATCATAGCCTCACCTCAGGCTTTGTGCCCACTGGATGCCACACGGCGACAGTTATCCCACTCCACAAAGGGGGAGCCACCATGGCCCCTGGGAACTACCGCCCCCATTAGCCTAACGAGGCTGGTCTGCAAGGCCATGGAACATATCATCATGTTACTTATAAACAAAGACACTGGCAATCTCCAAACTCTGGACCCCACCCAGTTCAGGTTTGTAAAAGGCAGATCATGTCTCCTAAACCTGATTGACTTCTTTGAAGCAATCACTAAAGCCGTAGATGAGGGTAAGGTGGTTCACACAGCCTATCTAGATGGTGTCAAAATCCATGTTTTGGGACAAATTACACAGAACTGAATTCACAAAATAACAACTTACATTTGAGTTTCAGACATTGTATCCTTCAGAACAAGCAGGCAAACACAAATGCTTTTATTATACCAAATTTCTAAGTTTATAAGTCAAGGACCCATTACTGGCACAGACAGCAGGCAGAAAAAATCTGTTTTTATACTGCCTCCATAGTTTGCTAGTCAGTACAAGCAGATTTGACTGCCTAGCACATGACCTGACCCTAACATCCTAAGCGGGGGAGGTCTTAATATTTGTTAAGTCGGGTCCCACACAATAGTAGGAAGTGATTTTACTTTTTCTTGATATCTGAACATAATCACCACGCTCTTGCACTACAACATATTTAAGTATGACTGTAAATTATTTTTTTCTTAATATGGTTTCTCCTACTGCTATGGGAACGGTCTGGTTATTTTTTTTTTATATATTGTTCTATTTTCTGCTTGCAGATCCTGATATTTTATGACTCTCTCTCTGTTAGTAATGTATTATAATTACTGGGGGTAACACATTCAAAGATCAGTGCTACTCGCGTACCTCTCAACTGTACCGAGTTCCTCGGTAAATACCGGTTTTGAGGGCAAAATATTGGGGTGCCACAGATTCCCGCATGGCCCCTTCAATTTCAGAGTTTCATGATTTTTTTTCATGCAATGAAGTTGGCTTCTTGCAGACCGGTATATGTGTGTGGCTCTGCAGACTGCAGAGTACAGCGTTCAGTTCATCCCTTCGCTTACCAACCGGATTGTCTTTTTTCCAAGGTAAAAACGTGCAAAATATTCATGTAAACACTAAACAAAAAATAAATCCTAATATATGCAGCAGAAGCAGCTGTAAATATTCAACGGCTCGGCGGCTGCAGGCTACGTTTGTTTATTACTGTGCTTTTGAGTCCGCTCGTTCGTTTCACTACTTTACTGGCTAAGTTTTACTTTTTTAACTGCTGCAGGACAAACAGCAGCAGCTTTACTTATCGCCATCTGTGGGGTTTTCAGAATCTGGCAGTAGACTGGACTGGGTGCATACGTTGATCCTAGATTTGTTCATAAACTGCTCCGTTGTGGTTACTTAAATGTTCTGCAACTGCAATGCCGCCCAGGTCTACGTATTGTGCAGAAAGCTACATATAGCAGAGATATTAAATCAATTTAAATCTTCTTTTCCTCATTGTATGCAATGAAGCAAGCCATCAGTTTTTTTAGTGTTCAATAACCTTTCTAAGGGACAAGACCAAAGCAAGCATTTTAGTCTTGCATTTTAATTGTCACTATCCTTAATGAAGCTCTGTATTCACAAAACAGTATTAATGCAAATGATGCAGGAGCTTGCAGCGTTGTTTGATTTCTACTGTCCTTGCCCAGGGAAATAAACTGTTTTTTAGTCCAGTTAGTAGCACACTGAAGATGTTCATCGTGTTTCACTGTTGCAGTCATTACAATTGGGTTATCCTGCTGGCAGGCTACCCACAGTCGGCCTGAATTCCAAAGTCTAGGTCCGGCGTCGGTTGCTGTCGCCTCTTCCCTGACGTCAGTGCACCAGGGGTATAAAAGATGCAGCCGACACCATTTTCTTCAGTCTTTCTTGCCGCGCGGTGCCCGAAGCAAAAGCAGTTCACAAGTGCCGGTCGGCAGACTCCTGAAGTTTTCAAATTCGAATTTCAGATCCAAAGTCTTCATTAAAGCTAAGTACCCCATTGGGGAAACTTTTTTCTTGCTCCAGACCGATGTCAGAAAAAGTTAATAACTGTATTTCTTGTGGGAAGCAAATACCTCATAAGGACTTTCATTCTTACTGTATTCCTTGCCTAGGCCCGGACCATAACATTGCTATTTGTTGGTTTTGTGCTAGATTTAACCAATGCACTATTAAGCATCGGTACGATTTTGCATTTCATTACTTTGGCAGAAGATTTAATTATATAATGCCGTCGGATCAGCCGACTAATGGAATTTACAGAATACTAAAAGAAAAAGTAAAGGACAGGCATCAGAGATCCAAAACCAACAACGAGGCCTCTTCTAGACCTGTCGCCGGTTCTCAGTGAGGCGCTTTCGCAGCCCCTGATGCCCGCTACCTCAGAGCCACAGGCCGCTTCTGACTCCCACGTGGAGCCGACTGGGCCTCTGGAAACTCAAGGTATTGGACACTCGGAAACTATTCCCTCAGATGGGTCCGGAGCCGCTGAGCAGGCATCGGCATCTGAGGGTGTTTTCAGGCCTACACAGTTATATGTAAAACCTACTTCAGCTACAAAGACAAAGACTAAGGCAGCTCTAAAGACAAAGAAACAAGTACAGCATCCACCTGGACAGGGCTCCATGCCTAAAAAAACAGATGCTCAAAATGGCCGAAGACCTTATTACTTTGATCAGGGTTCCCATCCCCCTCTTGAAAAGAGGCCTAGACAAGAGTTAGAATATGAATCTTCAGACCAGGTTTCCATCTCCTCTGATTCCTCCTCTGAACAGGATTACTCCATTCCTCGCTATGAGGATTCTGATGCTGAAGAATCTATCCCTTCAGCCTCTCCTCCTGAGGATTATTCTTTTGGGGAAATGCTACATACTATGAGGGAGCATTTCCACTGGGAAAGCCGAGATTACTCAGAATCCAAGAAAAGGCTCAGAGATTTCCTTTTATTGCCCCAGCACAGGTCCCTTGCTATCCCGCCTGTTTTAGACATTGTAGATGATGTATTTACAGAGTCCAGTTTTTCTCCAGACTCTCCACCACCAGCCCTGTTAAGCCAGACAGATACTACAGGGTTCCTGATTCACATAAATTTCTCTATAAAAACCCTACAGCTGATCCAGAAACCATCTCTCAGGGTCCCAAAGGGGTCAAGGCTTCTACTGCAAAAAATCCTATTCCCTCTGATAGGGATTCTAGGGCCCTAGACAGATGGGGCAAAAAGATTTATACCTCTGCTACCTTGGCTGCAAGAGCTTTAAATTTCCAATTTCATATGCTTAAGTATCAGTAATATCTTATATCCCTGCTTAAACAGAAAATGCCAGCAAATGTGGAATGTGCAGACAATAAAGAAATGCAGGAATTATTGCATGCAGCTGAACAAGTTGGAAAGCATACTTTGCAATGTAGTTTTGATTCTCGAGGCCTCCTGCAGGGCCGCTGTTACAGGTTCTGTTATTAGGAGGCATGCTTGGTTAAAAGAACAAAATTCGCCAGACCATGTTAAAGCAAAACTATTAGACGCTCCTTTACAGCATTATACTTTGTTTGGTGTTAAAGCAGAAGAGATGTTGAAGAAAATGGAGAACAAAGCTAAATCTATGCAAACAGTCAAGGATTTATTGCAGGTACAACCTCCCAGATTTAGCAGGAACTGGCCTACAAAAAATTGGTCCTTTCCAGTGTCAGATAGACCACAAAGGGGCAGATACAGATGCCCTAGAGGCAGATCACAGCCGCAAGGCTCATATAGGCCTAAACAATGGGGTGCTTCTACCTCCAAAAGTGGAGAGGAAAAAATCACAGCCATACAGGAAACAGTCTCAATGACTTTCCACTTCCAGCACCAAGCACTTATCTTTTGGCATCCCCTCTGGGGGGAAGCTAGCACTTTTTTCACAAAATTGGCACATGATCACCCAGGACAAATGAGTTCTAAATATAGTTTCACAAGGCTACAGGTTCCACTTTCACACCCTGCCAAGGCAAAACGGTATGCCAGACCTGCCACGCAATCAATGGGCAGAGACACAAAAACAAGTTTCATCCCTCATGGACATGAGGGCCATTCAACATGTACCAGAGCAAGAGCAGGGTCAAGGATTCTATTCAAGACTGTTCTTAGTACCCAGAAAGGACAAAGCCTGGAGACCAGTACTGGACCTATCTATTCTAAACACATATCTGGATATTCCAAAATTCAAAATGTTGACCCTACAACAGCTTCTGCCCATGTTGGGCAAGAAGGCTTGGCTTGTGACTTTAGATCTAAAAGAGGCATACCTGTTGGGAGAGTGGCCTAATTGTTAAGGTGTTTGCCTTGCAAACACAAGGTGCAAGGTTTGAGTCTCACAAGGGATAATTGGCTAGGCTTAAAATGGCTCGCAAGGGCAGTTAGCTTAGTACTAATCTATGAATCTATGCATGTCCCAATCAGACAGACATGCAGAAGATACCTCAGATTCAAAGCTAGCTCAATACAATACCAATTCTCTGAACTGCCCTTTGGCTTACCTACTGCTCCCAGGTTCTTCACAAAGTGCCTGGCACCAGTAATTGCATTTTGCAGACAAAGAGGAATACAAATATATCCTTACTTGGACGACTGCCTTATTCAAGCAGAGAACAAGGACATTCTACTACAGCATCTGGTGTTTGTAAAAAGATTACTGACAAGTATAGGGTACACAGTAAACGAGAAGAAATCAAAACTCGTACCCTCTCAACAGATAATATTCCTGGGTGCAAGCTTAAATACAACTGCCCAGATGGCTTATCTCAGGCCAGACAAACACAAACAACTGACTACTTACTTCAAAATGTTGGCAACAAAGACCCAGTTATCTGCAAGAAAAATTCTGCAGGCCTTGGGTTTCATGGCCTCCTGCATTCTGCTAATTCCATATGCAAGACTGCATATGAGGAAACTTCAATGGTATCTAAAAAGTGTTTGGACTCAACATTGCCACAGTCTGGAAACAATTACCCTCATTCCCTGCCTGCAACAGGAGTTTCGATGCTGGAGAAAAGTCTGTCACGACAACACGGGACAGCCATTCACCTCACCCACAGCCAGGCAGACTTTGACAACAGATGCATCAGATTATGCCTGGGGGGCCCATATGGCAGGAAGATGTATTCAGGGCACATGGTCCGCAAGTCAAATGCATCTACATATCAATCAAAAAGAGATGCTAGCTGTTCAGAATGCCCTGACAGCCTTCAAGGATCAACTTCATCCAGGACAACTACTAATAATGACGGACAATACTACAGTCGTGTGGTACATAAACAAGCAGGGAGGCACACATTCCTACCCCCTCTGCAGGCTAGCCATGAACTTGTGGCACACAGCATTGACTTACCAAGTACATCTGCAAGCGCAATTCCTGCCAGGAAGGAAAAATACTCTGGCAGATGAACTAAGCAGAAATCTAATGGATCCCCACGAGTGGAAATTGGATCCACAAGTCTTCAGCATGACAGCAAAAAACTCGGGATGCCCGGACATAGACCTATTTGCCTCTCCTCACAACTACCAACTACAAAGATTCTGCACAAGGACTTATCACAAGCAAGCATGGAAAGTGGATGCTCTATCTTTCAGCTGGAAAAATCTAACAGTATATGCCTTTCCTCCTCTGCCTCTCCTCCCCAAGGTACTCCTCAAGGTCTGATAAGAGAAACCAAAAATGATACTGATTGCCCCAGACTGGCCCCTCCAGCACTGGTACCCAATCCTAAAGAGCTTGTCTCACTGCACGGCCTGGACATTACCACAAATTCCTCACTTGTTGACCCAGCAAGACAGCCAGATACTGCACAGCCAACTCAAAACCTTAAACCTGGCGGCATGGCAGAAGATAATATAGCCTCTCAAGACACACCTCTTTCTAAAGCAGTAATGGATGTCATCTTGGAGGCCAGGCGGCCAAGCACCATAAAATCTTATGCAGACAAATGGAAGAGATTCTGTGCTTGGAACCAAGCACAAGGCATTGACACGGTTGTTCCAAATATTCCTCAGACTTTACAATACTTAACTGAGATGCTGGATAAAGGCCTTTCCTTTTCATCAATTAAAATTCATGCCTCTGACATTTCAGCTCATTACAATACAGAACTACCTATTTTTTCTCATCCGTTATTGAGGCAGTACCTCAGAGGGGCCAAAAACATAAGATCTCCAAGGAGAGCACCAATACCTGCATGGGACCTCAATTATGTCTTGGAAAAACTCACATTGCCTCCGTTTCAGCCAGCCTCTGCAGCGGACATAAAATTCTTATCCTGGAAAACAGCTCTGCTCCTAGCAATAACCTCCGCTAGAAGAGTCTCAGAGTTACAGGCACTCATGGCTGTGGAACCTTTTATCATTTTCCATGCTGACAGGGTTTCGCTGAGGACAAACCCTACATTTATTCCTACAGTGGTGTCCAGTGTGGCCCTTAACCAAACAATTAATTTGCCTACTTTTTATCCAAACCCACAGAATAAGGGTGAGAGAATTCTGCATTCTTTGGACATTCACAGACAGCTACGCTTCTACTTGGACAGAACTAAAGCTTTCCGAAAAACTGATCAACTTCTAGTGGCATATGCTGCAGCATCACAAGGAAAGCAGATCACAAAACAGACAATTTCAAAGTGGATAGGTCATTGCATTCATTTCTGCTATTCACAGCATGGCAAATCAGTGCCTAAGGGCATTAGGCCACATTCAACCAGAGCAGCAGCCACTTCAGTAGCCTTCCTCAGAGGAGTACCAACCAAAGACATCTTAGAGGCTGCAACTTGGAGTTCAGTGCATACCTTTACAAAGCACTATCACCTACCTCTCTACTCTAAAGCCAGGGCAGGCTTTGCAACTGCAGTTCTGCAGGGCCTTATAGCCTCACCTAATCCTATTTAGCTCCAGCCTCCCAACCTTAACTTTGGGATTCAACCCAATTGTAACGACTGCAACAGTGAAACACGATGAACATAGTACAGTTGTGTTTGTTTGTGTCTTTCGGCTTTTTCCCGGTTAGGGGTCGCCACAGCGGAACTCCAGTCCGCTAATGATTGGCAGTAGAGTTTTACATGCTGGCTTGCCGGGCCTAACACACAACCTTCAATGAAGGAACACCCGTTCACGCATACCTACCATAAATGTAGATGTTCGAGTGTATTCACTGTTGCAGTCCAGGTTACCCTCCCACCATCCCCCTTTCTTCTTTGCTGGGACCTAACTGTACTTTTCTACTCGATACAACCTATGTGGTGTATATGCTTGTAGATGAAGGAAAAGTTGTTTTTTGTGCATGCATGCCTATTGGCATAATTTAGCCTACCTTTTTAGGGGCACCTGACATCTGGGGCAAGAAAAACTGAAGAAAATGGTGTCGGCTGCATCTTTTATACACCTGGCGCACTGATGTCAGGGAAGAGGCGACAGCAACCGACACCAGACCTAGACTTTGGAATTCAGGCTGACTGCAGGTAGCCTGCCAGCAGGATAACCCAATTGTAATGACTGCAACAGTGAATACACTCGAACATCTACATTTATGGTAGGTACACAACTGTACTTTCTTGCATATCAGCACGTCCAGACTTAGAAACTAAACAAATACTTATAAACAGCTGCAGAGTACAGCATTCATTCCCTGATCGTCTTTTCTCCCAGTAAAAAATGTAAACAGTGAATACTGAAATCCTATAAGACAAAAACAGCACCACTAGCTTGCTTTACTTATTTAACGGATCGGCTGTAGGCTACGTTTATTAAGTGATTACTGTTACTATGCTTTTGAGTCTGTTTTTGTTTCACTTTCGTTTCACTTTACTTATTTAACGGCTGAGAGGAGGACAAACAGCAGCAGCTTTACTTAATGGCTGCAACTGCAAGCATATTGCATTTGTTTGTGTGTGAGCTCAACTCAGATATGTTTCAAGAGCAGATTGTTTTCTCTATGGAGGTTTGTTTCTCATGCATGTGTAGGATAACACTAATTTTGTTTGCTTAAAAAATCAATGCTGTGCATAATTTTAAATAAGTTTAGACAGAAGACTGCTTTCACTTCACCAGTTTGTTTTCTTGTATGAATGAGTGTGTTACACTGGAGTAAAGGGAAGGCTGTCAAACAAAACAGCATACACAAAAACAAGATTTGAATCGTGTTAAAGATAAAAGTTCCTCACATATGGAAGTTCATTTCCTGCATGTGTATGAATAAGAGGAATTTGGTTTTATGTCTTACCAACAGCAAATAAATAAAATACAATCAAGGTACATAATGTAAGAAAAGTCTCAGGGGAAAAATACTGTTACTATGGAAGGCAACCTTGTTCAAGTGTGAAATGTCTTTGTCTACACAGTTAAATAAATAAATTAACCCTATCACTAAGCCTTCACAATTGTATTAGTGGGATGCAAGTGTGAAAAAGGGGAATTTCTTTCTTTGTTTAACCCCCCCCCCTCAAAAAAAAAATCAGGATGCGCAGTTTAAAGAAATTAACAAAACTTCAGCCACTCCTAAGCATTGTACCAAGGGATCTGAAAGCAAAGGCATGCAGCACAAACTTAAAATTGAAAAGTATAAGTGTTTATATATTTCTCCTGGCAGTCCATATCCTAGCCTTCCTTACCACACTGCCCCCATCTTTAAACAAGACATCACCTATGCAGTCAGGACCTTCACATTTGTGCACTTATGACAGAGCTTGTAACAGTTCACTTAAACCATTGTAAGGCATGCTTATTGTTTCAATGAGATTTCCTTTGCCTGGATTAAGAAACAACTGGGCTTCCATGGCATTTACTCCTGGAAAGCTCTCTCTCTATTATTTTAACAGCTGCAGGAGAAACTGTGCTTTCATTTACATATTGGCTTGCAGGCTGGAGAAAGTCACTGTACTTAATTTAACAGAGAAACTGTGCTTTCATTTTACTTTTACTGCTCAGGAGGAACTGTGCTTTCATGTACATATTGGCTTGCAGGCAGGAAAAAGTATGTGCTTTACTTATTTAACATAAACTGTGCTTTCATTTTAATTTAACGGTTGCAGGAGACAACTAAAATATGGCACTGGGGTGTGTGTGTGTGTGTGTGTGTGTGTGTGTGTGTGTGTGTGTGTGTGTGTGTGTGTGTGTGTGTGTCAGAATATTTGGAATGTTTGGCTCATACTTTTGGTCTGTTGTCTGTCTGGAATGTTGGGCTCATACTTTTGGTCCGTTGTCTGTTCCTCTGTGGTTTTCTGGCAAATCCAGTGAGAACTGAATTCACTAAATAATGATAGCCATTTAAGTTTCAGTCTTCCTACCTTTCAGGAAACACATGGCAACACAAAACATTTTATTTTAGCAACTGTTCTAAGATTATACAAGCAATGTTTAAAATGTGTCCCTGGTTTTGGATTTTGTCCCACCCCCCACCCCCATAAAGTTTGGCTTTTTCCAGATTTCTTATGCTGCATAGGTCTTCAGGGGGAGAGAAGTTTAGTGTTGCTTATGCCAAGTCTGTTTGTGGTGTTAGTAGTGCAACAGGTACAATACTTGCTTTTGATACAGAAGGCTATGGGTTCTCCTCCCACGGTATGTAGATGGATTGCTGATACTGTACTGTGTTGTAGCAGTAACCTCTTCATTAGTTGCAGATATATTACTATTTACATGTTTACTAATACTGGTGGATTGTAGAAGTTACTGAGACTTTTATGATGGAAATTTTCTGAACTGGGCAGTTCTGTCATTATTGGTTCATGCATTTTATTTCATTGCTTACTGTAAAAATGTTCAAAACGTGTATCAAAAAACACATGCATGTTTTGTGTGCAAGGGGCCTATGATTTGAAAACAGCCCAAATGTAATCTTTATCCACCACTGGCCAGACCAGACGCCAGATGCATTTTCTTTGAATGTGGGTTTCAATGCTGTTTTAATGAATGTGAGTTTCAAGGGCGGAGATGTTTTAATGCCAAGTCTATTTTCATTGTGAGACTGTATTGCTTTGTTTAGCAGATGTCTATTAGTGTTTGTGCATTGTGCTGTAAAATGTAAAAATAAAATTCAAATAATCATTGTAGAAGTAAAGCAGTATGCACATTCGTGTTTATGGTAAATGGGGAGTAATAGCCAGGTAACGGGACATTGGAATGGCTGCAGGAGGACTCCGGTGCCATATTTTAGTTGTCTGTTTTTCAGTTTGCGTTTGAAAGTTGGTATCCCACAATTCTATTGAAATGGGTGGGGTTACATAATTATGTATGCAAATTTTATGTTAATCAGTGTACAGATTTGTACATATTTTTCATGGGCCTTGTCCAGATTTTTGATGATTCCAGGTCAACAGGTATGGCTACTTGTGTCTTTTTTTCCCTTTTAAAACCACTTCTGATTTTCTTGCAGCTATTTTTTTAACTGTTGGTATTGGGTGATTCCACGTGATCAGAACTGCATCACTGTTGCACTGTCAATAATATTTAGTGGTTCATGTTTCCAATGCTTCTCAGCTACTTCTATATTGAAGTGTTTTCACAATCTCCTGCACGTAGAACAGTATTATAAACGTTATTTAAACATCTACATACAAAGAATGGAAAATTATGGCTTAAATATTGTACACATTGAAAGATAAGGATGTAGGTAGGTAAATCAAGAAACATCAGATGGAGTGAAAGTGGAAGAGTAAAGAAGAAAAGTTAGAAGCAAGGAATACATGGAAGATATTATGGGTGGGTTAAGGTTAACACAGCAGCCAGTAAAGCTTTTTGTCCAAACAGAAGATGAGAAGTCAGGCAGTAAATGACAGCCCGGGACATGACAGGCAGAGCAACCTTCTCCACAGTCTGTGTCCACAGCAGAAACATTTAACAGTGTGACAGGGACCATAGCAAGGTTAAGTACCAACACTGGTCTCGGTGAAACTCTTGCAAACCTGGACAGACTGAAGTGCAATAGAAGGTGAACACCCAAAAAGTGGAGTTTTAAAATTTAGCCTTAAATATCAGGTGTGTGATTGTGGGGAGGAAGGGGCAACAGTCAAAACCATGTGCAAAGCATCTACGGCCACACAACAGTTTCACATGTTTGGGAGGGGGGTCAAGATGGGAATTCATAAAAGGAGATGCATAACAAATTATGTAACATGCTTTCATTCTTTCTTTAAATATCCATACTCAAAGTAAGAAAACTATATCCACAAACACACAGATATGCATACAAAATATGTGATGTCGAAGAACTGAAACTTCAGCGAGCCATTGTCCTGGACAGTACCAGAACTTGCACTGAACTGGAAAAGGAGAAGCTATGATCAGTGACTAAACAGAAACTTGGGGAGACAACTCAAGGGCATCTAACTGGATATACTGGCAAGTTGCAATTCTATGCACTGCACTGACGTAGGAAAAGCATCATTGTTTATCTAAACAAAGCAGTTCCTAAGCCATTCTGCTCGCTCATAAGACTAAGTGACAAGTAGCTCGCAGAGTCTGCACACCAAAAGTACACACAGAGGCATTTTGACATTTTACTAAAACAACAATAAATCAAGTAAATAACAAGAGAACATTAATACATGGGGACCTGAAATTTATGGCAAGCTATTCAGCAGTATATTTGCATCTGAAGTGCATGTGGAAAGGCTGAACATATTTAAACCCTTTAGTTTCACACTGCAACATCAAAGGCTGTAAAACAGACCACCTGTACAGGTTTCAATAATCAGGTTAGCACGTGTCCTGACCTATAACACTGACACCTCTTCCATCCAAGATACCATTAGAAATAACTGGCATTTTTTAATAGGCAATGATGACTTAAAGTGGTAGAGTGAGTGAAACCAATGAAGAAGGAAGCAAAGCTGGGACATACATATGCAGATGATGCAAAGTGTAGATTTGTCACGAGTCCCCCTTGTTTTTACTGAAACAACACACACATTCTACAGTGCACCAAAATACAATTGTGCAGGCAGGATATTGTACATATTGCTGATTGTTCAAACTGTCTGCCATTTTAGTCAGGACATGCAGCTAGAAAACTGTAGTACTGAATTTATAAACATGTTTATAGACTTCATAGAACAATTATAGTAATGCTTTACACATCAGCACAGTACTGAATATCCTAATTTCAAGAGATTTCTATATACAAAATTTCTTACCTATCCATTCAATTCCTTTCTCATCTGTGTGAACGTTTAATGTATACTTTTAGAGTCAATCATCTCACCAACTTCCCCATCCTTAGGATCTTTAATTTTTTATAGCTCCCCCCACTCATTCTAAATCAGTCTACTCCCTTATGCTTTCTAAAGTTATAAATCCTCATTTCTCTTAACAATTATCAATTATTTTTATTTATAACATGGTACTGCCATGCTCTAGCCAAAAAAACCTCCATCAGCAGTCAGACAACCATGCTCAGCACACTTACCCTGACACTGTTATGCTGAAACATGGCCAAGACTTCCTCCAGTCACTCCTACCACTAAAGTATATTGCCGAATTACTTACTATTTATCATAACTATACTATATCAACTGTCATTTAATCTAGGATTTCCTTTCATTTGCATGATTTTCAAGGTTCCTCTTACCGAGCAACACATTTTGCTGTACTGTATCATATTCACCTACTCTTTAAAGTCATACAGTGTCTTGCTTCATTCGCTTTGTATTTTCATTTCTCATTACTAGGGCCCAGCTTTCAAATAAATATCCTCTCATCTTCCTATCAATCTATGTGGCTGGTTATGCTCAGCTGATATGACTGGTACATTTACGGTACCTTCTGCTTCATTATTTTCACTATAACATCTACCTCTTTTCAACACTGTATGAATCATGTCCAGTTTTGGCCTCAAGGCATCTCAGCCATCTAATGGAAGAAACAAGAAACTATGAGGCCACATTATATGCCCATTTCTTGCCCTTGGTGTGCTTTAGTATAATAAAGAGAATTTCTCTGACAGTCACTAAAGCAAATATGGGATGACTGGCACGTTCATTTCGCCTTGCATATCAACTCTATTTCCTTTTAGTGTCAGATGAGGAAGTGATATATACTCCAGATGAAAGCAGTATCGTTCTTAACCCTTTAATAACCATAGTGACTAGAAAGTAAAAAGAAAGAGACACAACAAGGCATAGGCACTAAGCAGCATATTTTGTTCTCCAGTATACTTCTAAAGTCTAATTCTACACTCAATTCCCCACACATAGAAACTAATCTGAAACACTATCCACATTCAACAAACTGCTAAGAGGTGACCTTTGTCTGGCACACAAGGCATCCTCTGACCCAATACTGATGGATTTACTGCACATCAAAAAGTCAAATGGCATCAGAAATACTCAGTTTAGGGATCTAAACCTCTTCTGCAACATCAACACAACTGTTTGGAGGGACAGGCATAGCTCACAGACAATAATGCTGTTCTGGAACAGACTCCCCAGCCACATAAAACAAAGTTCATTCCTGATCATATTCAAGTAGATCTTGGATATGTGGATGGAAAACAGAAAGTTTACCCCAGGACTGCCCCTTGTACTACTGATGGACAGAAGCAGCTCCTGAATGCTTTAACCCATACATGGGTCCCCTCAAATTACCTATGGTATGATCCCAGTTATTTTCATTAAGGGTAATATAGGCCATGGAATAGGTAAGACCAGTCTCTAACCAAATGGGATAGGTCAATTCAAACACAAAAATGTAAACTGGCTAGGCTTAAAATGGAGAAGCCTGAAGAAAGAGTGTGTGTCCATGCAGCTCAGAAACCACAGTAGGCTAAAAATGGCCATAAAGACAGCTAGCCTAGTATTTGCTTATGAACATCTTATTTAAATCTTTGTTTCGAGATCCAATGTACATTTTTCACATTTAAAGTCCATTTGTATTTTTAGTTATGTAGGTCTTATAACTATGTCAGTACAATGATATAAAAAACTCAATTTCCTAACATTAAAACTCCTATAAAACAGAGTACCTTTAATCTTTATCTATTACCGCCGAGTGAAAAAGGACAGAGTTTTCTACTAGAAATTACTTTTAATAAAATGTGTTTTTTTAGTTATTTTGTGTTTGTTAAAAGGGGTAGAACACTGATCCACATGGACCTTTTTTCAGACTGAGCCCTAGATTGTTGTTTTTTAAGTGACTTGTTTAGAATAGCACAGAAGGAAAATGGAAGCCAAAGGAATCAAACTACGGACCACAGGAAGCAGTTCATTAACAACTCATAGCCTTAATCCTCTGTGCTAATTTCTCTGCAGTACATTGCTTAAGTTATTTATAAACAATAAATTTTAAAAACAAACTTACTTAATATTAACAGATAACTTAAAATACTTTTACTGAGTGTTTTTTGCTGGGGTAATTCCCAAACACATCCACAAAATACATATGTTAACTGAAGAAATCTTACTTTCAAGTAGGGAAAATGTTTGGTTTTGCTGGAAAACCAAATATTCCTTCTGTATCTGTAGTACTCTTACCTTTGAATTAGTATGTTAGGCTATGGGGAAATGCAGACCATTGCACAGCAGTTACAGTCGATCATTACCCCCCGTCAAAAGTCTACAACCTCCCTTCAAAAGTCAATGCACTTCTATGCTGCAATCAAGTTTTAGTAGTACAGTCTCACTGATACTACAGTATTTCTTTGTTTAATGTCAAAATCTGGCTAATGTCAATGGTCATGGTTATTCAGTTCAATTAGGTCTTACTTAAAAAACAAAAACACATTTCAATTCATTTCTTTGCGTAGTATTATGAATAATGTTGACAACTTTTTAATACAGTTAATCTTCAAATGTATGCATCATTTCTCCTTGAGAATACATAACTACATGTTTAGCTAAACAGCTACAAATAAATTGTCGGTAGCTATAGAGAACAATATGATACTGGGGGTTTGATGTGAAGGACTCCCTTTAGAAAGAGTTTGAGTTCCAGTCTGGATGCCAGAGGAGGTGAAATGGGTTGACGGGCAGAAATGGCAGACAAATGGACTTTGATTGAAGTATAAGTATAAGTTAGTCCTGTTTGGAGTAGCTCACACAAGTAGGATAGGACCCTTGGAATGGGGATAGTGAGAGGGTCCTGGTTGTTTCTATGACACCAATGGGAGAATCTGAGCCACTTAGCTACATAGTTTCTCCCAGTGCTAGGTTTTCTGGCCTCCTGCAGAACATTGAGTACGTTCTCTGAATAAAAGTGTCTGTAAGGGATCAGAATTCTATCTCCCATTTTAGGTTGTTTACCTGTGGGTGCAGCAGGGACCCATTGTTCTGTGCGAGTAGGCCTAGATGAATTGGAATGCGGTCGTCTGAAGACATGTGATGCAGAAGCGAGATGCACAAGTGGAACTGGCAACTGGGCGTTTGATGATCACTGCGGCAGAAAAATTCTGATGAGGGTATGTGCAGACGTCACTTTTATACCCAACGTCGGTTTATGGCCCTGGTAACCGATGTCACATGTACCCTCCTGGACTAAGACTTTGGTATACTGGCCGGACTGTGGCACTACAAGCAGCAACTCCCTACTGAATACTGCAACATAAGAATAGAAGGACATCTTAAGGTTGCAGTAATTCTTTTAATCAGTTTTGATCAACACTAAATCTGATCAGTTGTGTTTTTTAAATTTCAATTAGCAATTATTTGACTTCACACCTTCAGTGTTGCCACATGCAATTAAACTATATGCAAACAACAAAACAAAATCACAAGTACCGAAAATATAATGTTTTCAACTTCTTAGTAGCTACTCATCATTGTTGCAAAACAAGACATAAAATTAATGTGTGAGGTACCTCATGTTTGCAACAAAATAGTATAACATTAGTGAAAATTGCTATCCATGGGCGGCACAGTGGTGCAGCGGTTAACATTGTCACCTCACAGCAAGAGGTTCTCCGGTTCGATTCTCGGCTGGGGTGCCTTCTGTGTGGAGATTGCATGTTCTCCCTGTGTTCGCGTGGGTTTCCTCCGGGTACTCCGGTTTCCTCCCACATTCCAAAGACATGCATCTGGAGCGTTTCTCCCCGGGCCTCCGCTGAAAACAGGCTCTGTGGAACCTAGTCGGACATTCCCGGTCAACAAATGTTAAATAAATAAATAAAATAAAATAAATAAACTGGAATGTTTCTGAAATATGATGAAAAAAGGAAACCTCCCTATCATTCACGAAGATCAAAGTTTAGGGATAGGGAACTAGCTAGTTTTGGTATTTAAAAAAAAAAAAAAAAAGATGTTTAGCTGTCAATGAAGCCAAGTGTAATATTTGCAATAGTTCTACTGATGTTTTGATAGGCCTGTGTCATACTACACCCCAAATGCACTAATGGAAATGAGTGGAAGCAGGGATATGGGACATTTAACTGGCTTCAGTGAGCTTCCCTATACTTCTTCTAGTGTAAAGTGTACAAGTTTAATCTCAGTTTGAGCTGTTGATCATACTTACATAGGAAATCATCGCTGTCATTTCTTTTTATACAATGCAATGACTGCAAGATACTAAGACTTTGTTCTCTGTGGTTGTTCAACCATGGAGAAAAAATTTATATAAGTAAGTGGATGTGGTGATGCAGGGGCATTGCTTCAGCCACCCCCCCCCTCCCAAAAAAGAAACACTCATTGAACTGAAGACCTGAAGTAGTTAACTTCATTTATCTGCAACCTGTGGGTATCGGATACGAGCCAGCAACATTTTAACAAGCATCTGTTCCATGTTCCTCCCCTTACCCATAATCCCTCATCTCCTACCTTCCCTCAGATCTCGTTTGCTGCTTCATGGATACGCATTGTGGTCTCTATAGCTCCAAGTTGGGTGTAGTAAGTGGAACTTTTGGTATATATATTTAGTGTGTGAGAGTAGTTGTTTGTGAGCAACCCTTCCCCCCCTTCGTCAGTTTGTTGTTTAAAAAAATAAATAAATAAAAAAAAGTAAAGTAGTTTAGAAAGTTTGTGTTTTGAGGTAGAATAGGCCTAACCAACCCTTGTGTAGGTGCATTTTTGGTTTAGTGTTTGGCTGAGTGGAGTGTTTTTATGGCTGACCAGCCAAAACCAATATTCAAAAAATGCACAGAGTGTGGCCACAAGCTTTCACCGGCTGATGGCCACACTCTGTGTGTTATTTGCCTGGGCATTCCCGACCTTAGTCTGCCATGTAGTGTGTGTGCAAGGTTCAACCCCAAGGCCTTAAAAGAGATGAAGGCAAAACTGGTAGCTAAGGGCCTGCTACCAGTTTCTGCTTTAGACACGACAGCCTCGACATCGGTTCCAGTAGCCAACCAACACCCCCCCCCCCCTAGGCTGGGACTCAACCTCCCTCTAAGCCAGCTGAGATTGGAACTAAATCAAAGGATAAGGACAAGAGGGAGAAAGAGAGAAGGGCGGAAAGGCACCGCAAGTGATCTCCAGAGCGGGAGCCTTTTCCCAGACCACCTTCAAAAATTGTTAGGACCACTTCTCCTTGGCTCCATTCCCCAAGGTTCTCCCCGGAGCTGATGGAGCCTTCAGACCAGATGCCTTCTTCGAGGTTGTCTCATAGGGCCAGATCCAAGTCGGTCGCCTCCTTGAGGTTGACTCGGAGTCTGTCGGAGCTTGAGGTGGACAGGATGATGAGAAGATTCATTTGGACCCAAATTCAAACGGGAGTCTTACCAGGCCCCTCTCGGGCCGGACAGCAGACCTCTATGCCCTTTTTCCATCCTACCTCTCCTTCCCCTATCCGACCTGTGGTTTCGGGGTTTATGGATCCTTGGAGCTGTGGGTTTGGCGCCGACTGTTCCTCCAACCTCGATGCCGGCCATTACCTTAAGTTCCTCTGATCAGACTTTGTTTGGATCAGAGCAACTCTCAGGGCAGAGAACAGGGAGCAGGATCCGAGGGAACGGAGATGTCTTCGGCTCCGACTTTGTCGGATCTGAGATGTTCCTTTGGAACCCTGGCTACCTTGAGCTCCAATCCTCATGACGGAGCCGGGGAGAACTTCTTCCTTGCTGGTTGCCAAGGAGGTGCACTCTCCTTCGGCCTTCGACGTGGTGGACAGGGTTCTCTCCCAGGGATTGAGACCCCAGTCCATTGCCTCGGACTCTGCCCAGGCTGCCATGGATTTGGTCATGACTCCCATCAGCTTGTCCCAGGGGCAGCCCGTGCTAGAGGACCCCCAGGTGGATCCCATCGTGGAACCCCCCCGTGACTTACGAGCCCTCTTCAGAGAGTCCCACTGAGGAGGCATTCATGTAAGAGAAGGCACATGGACTTCTCAGAGTCCCTCACCGAAGATACTGACTTGGATAAAGGTGAGGGTTTGCCCAGGTCACCTCCCGATGATGTCTCCTCCTTTGGAGACATCATGGAAATCCTCCGCCAGAGGGGAGGTTGGTCAGCCCCAAAACCCTCTACGGCCGAGTCAGTAGTCCTGGAGGCCTTTGGCATGGGCCCATCTACATTCTGGGTGTCCCCTCCTGCAGATCCATTAGTGGATCTTATTACCACACGGGCATGGAAGGAGCCTGACACCATAGAGCCAATACCCAAATGCCCAGACAGGATCCTTTCTCCTCTCACAGACAGACAGCCCTGGTACAAGGGATCCCCTGTGGATGCTATGGTGGTGGCAGCTGCCACCAAGAGAACTGGCTCGAGAAAGTTCTTCGGTCCACCCTCCAGACAAAGAGTCTAGGGTGGTGGATCACTTTGAGAAGCGAGTCTTTTCTTCAGCGACATTTTCCATACGAGTGCCAAATTATTTGGTACACGTCATTTGACTCCAGCGAGACCTAGTCACGGAATTCGCTGTGTTGCCCCCAGAGTCTTTGTCACCAGAGGACAAGTGACTGTTCTCAGCAAAACTCTCAACTCTGAAATCCATTTCGAACACGTGCATGCGTCTTCTTTACCATGCCATGGAAGGAGCAGCTAGGGCAGCTGGGACTGGCGTAGCTATGAGGTGGCACGCTTGGCTAAGACTGTCAATTCGCGGACCCCTTCAAGGCGTCATTCACAAATGCTCCCTTTGATGGTTCCTCCCGGTTTGGGAAGACAGTTCGTGACACCCTGGTCCAGAGCAAGAAGGACAGGAAGACTCTGTCTGCCATCGGAGTCTGCTTCTCTAGCCCTTAAAGATCCTTTTCTAGGAATCAGAGAGGGCAGAAGATGTGGTTCCGAAAAACTCAGTTTTCCCCGAGACACTAGAACAACTTATCCCCTAGAGGCAGAAGGGGAAAGACAGACACCGCCCCAGAGGCAGAGGGGGCCCGAGGAGTTTTGGGTCTAAGGAGACCATCTCCGGCAGACCCGCACAGCAACCCTGAGGGGTTGCCCGACTGTCCTACTCTGGAGACAGTCGGGGGAAGATTTTTATTGCACCTAATGGCTTGGGAGTCCATTAAGATGGACTATTGGGTGTTTCAAATAATATCCAGAGGATACTCCATCCAGTTTGTTGCCCCACCCATCCAATCAAAGAGCCTCCCAGATGTTACACCCACTCAAAGGAAGGCCGCATCGCACAAAATTTCAAAGCTGCTTTACAATCGGGCCATCGAACTGGTCCCCCCAGATCAGTCTGGATCAGGCATTTACTCCAGGTTCTTTTTAGTGCCGAAAAAACAGGGGACCTCAGACCCACATTGTACCCGTCAGCCCTGAACCTGTCTGCAGCCAAGCAGAAATTCCGGGTGGTCACCTTGCAGTCCATTCTACCTTACCTCCGATAATGCGACTGGATGTGCTCGACAGACCTCCAGGATGCTTACTACCACATCAAAATTTGCAGAAGCTCTAGGAGATTCCTTCGCTTCCGGCTGGGAGCCAATCATTTCCAGTTCACAGCCCTACTCTTCGGTCTCACCACAGCCCCCAGGGTGTTTACCAAAGTTATGGCAGTCATAATGGTTCACCTGAGACTTCAGGGAATTCAGGTGTTTCCTTACCTAGACGATTGGCTCCCCGCTGCTGCCACCTAGCATCTACTTTGCAGGGCCAGGGACTCCTTCCTGCATCTTGCAGTCAATCTAGGGATTACCATCAACATCTCCAAGTCCCACTTGAACCCAACACAGACCTTGGAATTCATAGGGGCATGGTTGGACACTCTACTATTGCAAGTTTTTCTCACATGGGACAGGGTCCAGAACCTATGGGCCCATGTGTCAGTGATCCTTGGCCCCAGGACGCCAATAGCGAGCAACGTTCTCCAAGCCCTAGGCTCCATGGCCGCAGCAATTTCAATTCTTCCTTGTGCGCACCTTCACATGAGGGTGCTTCAGTGGACCCTGGCAGTTCAGTGGTCTTGGTTAGACCTCCTCATGGACTACCCTATACTGATCAGCAGAGCCTGCAAGATTTCTCTTCTTTGGTGGCTCCAATCACTGGAAATCTTGGCAAGTCATCCATTCTTAAGAAACCCCAGCCCAAGCCACAGTGACACGGACACCTCCCAGCTCGGGTGGGGGGGGCACTTTTTGGGAAAGACGGACCAAGGCACGTGGTCCCAGACCGAGACCAGATTGTATATCAATGTTCTGGAGATAAGGGCAGTGCTTTTAGTGTTGCAGGCCTTTCACGCTGTTCTTCCCCCCAGGGACAATTGCAGTTCAGTCAGACTAACATGTCTGTTGTCTGGTACATCAACAAACAAGGAGGGACCAGATCTTACCCTCCTTGCCATGAGGCCATGAGAGTGTGGGAGTGGGAGATTTTCACCAGTCAGTTTCTGATTGCAACGCACACCCCCGGGATGCTCCAACATTTTAGCGGACAGACTGAGTCGGGCTATTCTAATACCATATGAGTGGTCTCTGAAACAGTCAGTAGCAGAGGAGATCTTCCTCGTGTGAGGTCACCCTTGCTGTGATCTCTTCGCATCTCCTTCTAATGCAAAGTGCAATGAGTTCTTCGCTCTGATCCCCTCACCAGGGGATTCCCCCAGAGATGCTCTCGTCCATGCTTGGCCTCCTGGGTTACTGTATACCTATCCCCCGCTACCTCTCATTCCGAAGTATCTTCAGAAAACTTACCGACTGAGGTGCACATTGATCCTCATTGCCCCGTTCTGGCCTTGTCAAGTGTGATTCCCCTTCCTCTGGTCTCATGCTCCAACTCCTCCAAGGATTTTGGATCCCTGCCCGGATCTCTCATCCCTTGGGCATCAGTCCACCAGATCTGGACAGCCTCACGCTAACGGCTTGGTTGCTCTAGTTCCCTTGATCACTAGGACTCCTGGTCTATCATCTTCAGTAAAGGGTATCTTGATGGCATCCCACAAAGCTTCCACTAGGACGGGTTATTGCAGCAAATGGAAACGCTTCTCCATTTGGGCTTCTCAGAGGAACTAAGATCCATTTACAGCCCTGTTCCTGTAGTGTTGGAGTTTTTGTCCTATATTTTCCAATAACAGGCTAGTTTCTCTACAGTGAAAGTACAACTGGCAGGCATATCTAATTTTCATGTCGGCGAAAATCTGAATGCTCTGGCCTTTTTGAGATTTTGCAAGGCCTTTCTAAAAGGTACTTCTTTTTGTGTCCCCTGGTTAAGAATTATGTCCCTTCTTGGGACCTTACCCTGGTTCTACAGGTGTTGGTGGCACCCCCCTTCGAAAGTTGCATCTGGATCTAATATTAACCAGATGATTAACCTGCCTGTGTTCTTTCCAAATTTCCAGAACAAGGGTGAATATAAGCTGCATTTGCTAGATGTTCATAGACAGCTTCATTTCTATTTACACAGGACTAAACAATTCCTTAAGTCTGACCAATTATCTGTGTCCTTTCCCAGACTCTTTTTGGGCAAGGCCATTTCCAAGGTCTCCTTAGCTAGATGGATTACACAATGTATACTGCAAGTTTATAGGGATAAAGGCCTATCCCCACCTGTTAAAGCTCATTCTACCAGATCTATGGCAACTTCTGCTGCCTTTTTGTCTAGGGTTTCTCTGGATGATATCTGTGCAGCAGCGACCTAGACAAGGTCACATACATTTATTTCTCATTATAAGTTGGATTTGATCTCTAGAGGGAGAGCATCCTTTGGCTCTGCGGTGCTCAGGAATATCCTTCTACGAGGGACTCCCAGGAGTTTTGGTAGCTGGGGACTCTGTTCCACAGGTTGCAGATAAATTAAGTTAACTACTTCAGATAAAGAAGTTATGTACTCACCATAACGTTCCATCTGAGTAGTTATACTTCATTTTCTGCAACCGTCCCTCCCTCCTTCCCCCGAACCTGTTCTAGGTTAGTGTTATTGAGTTGCTAAAAGTTTGTTTAGTGGCAAACTCGATCTGAGGGAAGGTAGGAGATGTGAGGGATTATGGGTAAGGGAAGGGGCTTGGAGCAGATGCTTGATAAAATGTTGCCGGCTCGGATCCGATATGGATCCGATACCCACAGGTTGTAGAAAATGAAGTATAACTACTCAGACGGAATGTTATGGTGAGTACATAACTTTTTTTTTTCACTAAACTGAGACCTGACAAAACACATGGGAAGCATTCTTACTAGTTGCACAACCTTAACAAAAGTGCTTCTAAGTATCAATTTCCTAACATTTATGCCAACATTGTACAAGACTACTGTTAGCCCAATTCATTGACTCTATTGCAAACAATGGACTATGAAGCATTTGGTTTGTAGTGCACATTTTCAGATGGGATCATAAATGTGAACACTGAAATTTGTTTGCTGATTTTTGTCCCCCATTTTTTAAATCTAAACTCAGTACTGGAAAAACTCCTTTAACACAACTGGTACAGCAATGGGCAAGAAGCACATTTGGGTGAGTTCTGAAAGAGCTTGATCAGAAATACGGAATGCCAGAAGATTTTGACTGTTCTGGTACTAAAACATTATAGACCTTGGCTTAAAAATATTTGATCAGCTTCAGTTTTAAAAAGGTTGAAGAGAAGGAATCTGTCAGAAAGAAGCCGAAGGGGGGTTCTGTTTTTAAATCATGCTGTCAGTTGTGGGGAATCACACTGATAGTAAGATTTGAAACCAGTTAAAATTTGGAACATACAAATAACAATTTTTTTTTTAAACAAATCTGTAATTGAATTAAAAATCAGAACAAATACAGAAATGTTAAAAACAGAAAAATTAATCCAAAGGGGTAGCTCACCTAGGGTCTATATTACCTGATTGAAAGGTGTTTTTATCGAACGCCTTTTCATTGACACAAACAGCGAACTCCCAAAAAGTACAGTTATGTACACTTACCATAAATGTAGATGTTCCAGTGCATTCACTGTTGCATTCATTACATTTGGGTTATCTGCTTGTAGGTAGCCCTCAGTCGGCCTGATTAACAAAGTCTTGGGTCCTGTGTCGGTTGCTGTCCCTTCTTCCACAATGTCAGCAAACGCCATTACATCAGTTTTTCTTGCCCCAGATGTCAGGTGCCCCCCTAATGGGAAGCAATTAAATATAAAAGTACAAAGATATACCTCCAACAAAAAAGCAAATACACCAGAAAGGCTTTTAAGCATAGTAAAGGAAAGTAAAGGTATAGCCAAAAGAAGTTAGGGGGCTGAAGGGAGGGTAACCAGGATTGCAACAGTGAATACACTCGAACATCTACATTTATGGTAAGTGTACACAACTGTACTATGTTCTTTGTGTTTCACTGTTGCAGTCATTACATTTGGGTAGATCCCCAATGCTATGGTTGGAAGGAGGAATTTAGATAGCATTAGGGCCAGCTATAAGGCCCTGCAAGACTGCGATGGCAAAGCCAGCTCTGGATTTAGAGAAAATTGGCAAATGATAATGCTTGGTGAAAGTATGTACAGAACTCCAGGTAGCAGCTTCTAGGATGTCCCTGGTAGGGACGCCTCTGAGAAAGGCAGTAGAGGTAGATGCAGCCCTGGTGGAGTGAGGTCTGATCCCCTGGGGGATAGGTTTTCCAAGGTGCTTATAGCAGAAATGAATGCAATGGCTTATCCATTTAGAAATGGTTTGCTTTGAAATAGCCTTCCCCTCTGCCCCTGCAGCAAATGCCACCAGCAGTTGTTCAGATTTCCTTTGAGGTTTAGTCCTGTACAAGTAGAATCTAAGTTATCTGTGTACATCTAAGGAATGTAGTATCCATTCCCCTTTATTCTGTGGATTGGGAAAGAAGGTTGGCAAATGAAAGGACTGATTAAGAGCCACAATGGATACCACCTTGGACATGAAGGATGGATTGGTTCTGAGGGACACCCTGTCCGCATGAAAGATGATGAAAGGCTCCACTGCCATAAGGGCCTGTAATTCAGATACCCTTCTAGCTAAAGTGATTGCTAAAAGGAAGTTGTTTTCCAAGAAATAAATTTTAAGTCTGCAGTAGCAGCAGGCTCGAAAGGAGGTAGAGTGAGTTTCTCCAAGACAAAGTTAAGGTCCCAGGCTGGGGTTGGAGCTCTCCTGGGTGGTCTCAAATTTTTGATCCCTATGAGCAACTGCTTGAGTACTGGATGAGAGAAGAGGGGAGGTTCTGTGTTATAATGAGCTGAAATGGCTGAGGCGTGGATTTTAATGGAGAAAAAAGACAGGCCCTTGTAAAGCATCTCATTTAAGTATTGTAAAATCTGAGGTAAATTGGGCGCTGCTGTGCTCATCCCTTGAGATTGTTTCCAGGCACAGAATCTTTTCCATTTTTCAACATAAGAATTTCTAGTACTAGGCCTCCTTGCCTCTAAAATGATATCCATCACAGAGATTAAGCAATTAGCCAGGCTGCAAGGTTCAGTGTTAGAAGCTGAGGGTGCAGAATCTGGTTCTCCTGCTGAGTCAGCAGGGAAGGAGTCTGAGGCAGGTGCCATGGAGATAACTGTGACACACTGCGCAGAAGGGGGTACAACAGTGTTGGCGCTGCCAGTCTGGAGCAATCAAAATCATCTTTGGTTTGTCCTGTTTGATTTTTAGTAGTACTTTGGAGAGCAGAGACAGACGGGTGAAGGCACAGACTGACAGGTTTTTCCAGCTGAAGGACAGAGCATCCACTTTCCAGGTTTGTTTGTGGGTAGTCCTTGTACAAAAGTTGTCCAAATGGTAGTTCTGGGGAGAGGCAAACAGGTCTATATCTGGGCTCCCCATTTGCTTGTCAACATGTTGAAAGTCCTCGGTTCCAGTTTCCACTCATGTGGGTCCATGAGGTTTCTGCTTAGTCCGTCTGCCAGTGTATTTAATTTTCCTGGCAGGAATTGAGCTTGTAGGTGCACTTGGTAGCTCAAGGCTGTGTTCCACAATGCCATGGCTAGTCTGCAGAGGGGGTAAGAATGTGTACCCCCTGCTTGTTTATGTACCACATAACAGTGGTGTTGTCCGTCTTTACCATTAGTTGTCCTGGAAGAATGTGGTCCTTGAAAGCTGTCAGAGCATTCTGTACAGCTAACATTTCTTTTTGATTGATATGCAGGTGCATTTGACTTGGGTTCCATTTGCCCTGAATTCACTTCCCTGCCAGGTGAGCCCCCCATGCATAGTCTGATGCGTCTGTTGTTAGGGTTTGGGTGGCAGTGGTTGGTGCAAAAGGTAGTCCCTTGTTTTGGTGGCAGGCCTCTGCCAACCAAAGGAACTCTAGGCGTAGGCAAGGTATGATAGGAATCATTGTTTCTAGGTCCTGAGAATGCTGACACCATAGGCTTTTTAGCTACCACTGCAGTTTCCTCACATGCAGTCTTGCATATGGAATTAGAAGAATGCAGGAGGCCATGAACCCCAAGGCCTGCAGTATTTGCCTTGCAGATAGCAGGGTTTTTGTGGCCACTTGTTTGAAATAGGCTGTCAAATGAATTTGTTTCTCTGGCGTGAGGTAAGCCATCTGGGAAGTTGTATTCAAGCTTGCTCCCAGGAATATAATTTGTTGACAGGGTACCAGTTGCGATTTCTTTTCATTTATGGTGTACCCCAGACAAGTTAGAACCCTTTGTACAAAGGCCAGATGATTCAAAAGTATGTCCTAACTTTCTGCCTGAATTAGACAATCATCCAGGTATGGGTATATTTGAATATTTCTTTGCCTACAAAATGCAATAACTGGAGCAAGGCACTTTGTGAATACCTTGGGCACAGTAGATAAGCCAAAGGGCAGTGTAGAGAACTGATAGTGCGTGTAGCCTGCTTTGAAGCATAGGTATCTTCTGCAAGATTCCCTGATTGGGATGTGCAGGTATGCTTCTTTTAAATCTAGTGTTGCCAACCAGGCATCTTTGCCTAGTATAGGAAGTAATTGGAGAAGAGTCAGCATCTTGAATTTTGGAATTCCTAAAAAGGTGTTCAGAGTAGACAGGTCCAGGTAGGACGTCATGAATTGTCTTTTCCGGGTACCAGGAAAAGTCTTGAGTAGAAACCTTGTCCCTTTTCCTTTTCTGGTACCAGTTGAATAGCCCCCATGCTTAAGAGAGAAAGTACTTGTTTTGGGGCCTCTGCCCACTGATTTGGGGGTAGGTCCGGCCACCCGCTTGGTGTTGGCAATGTGTGGAAGTGAAATCTGTATCCCTGGGACACTATATTTAAAACCCATTTGCCCTGGGTAATGACTTCCCAATTCTTTGCATGAAGAGCAATCTTTCAAATCTTTCCCCCCAAAGGGGCAGTCAGTTGATAAGTGCTTGGAAATTTTAAAAGGAAGTCATTGAGACAGTTTACCATAGGGGGAGTCTTATTATTCCTAGATTTGGAAGTGGAGGCCTCCCACTGCTTAGTTCTGTGTGTCCCCTGAGACTGAAACCTGGGGTTTTTGCTGTGTCTGGGTTTGGCTTGACAAGACCTGGAAGGGGCAGGAAAGGACCAATTCTTAGAGGGCCAGTGCCTACTAAATCTAAGAGGCTGAACTTCTAAAAAAAAAAACGTTAACAGTTTGCATAGATTTAGCTTTATCTTTCATCTTATTAAGAACTTCCTCAGCCTTGTTGCCAAGCAGGCGGACCTGATTTAAAGGAGCATCCAACAATTTAGCTTTAACATGATCAAGCAAAGATTGCTCCTTAAGCCAAGCATGCCTTCTGAGCACAGACCCAGTAACAGAAGCCCTGCAAGAGGCCTCTAATGACTCAAAACCACAGTGCAAAGTATGTTTTCCAACTTGTTGAGCAGAATGCATTAAATCCTGTAATTCTTTATTTTCCACACAGTCAGGAATCAACATCATTTTCTGTTTAAAGAGTCAAATAACATGTTGCTGATACTTTAACATATGAAACTGGCAGTTTAAAGCCCTAATGGCCAAGGTTGTAGAAGTGTAAACCTTCATACCCCATCTATCCAGTGCCTTGGAGTCTATATCAGAAGGGGTAGGATTTTTAGCAGTAGAAGCCTTAATGCCCTTGGGCCCCTGTGAAACAGTCTCTGGATCTGCAATAGGATTTTTAAAAAGGAACTTGTTGAACTCAAGGACCCTGTAGTATCGGTCAGGTTTTCTGGAAGCAGGAGGCAGGGAATCAGGGGCCAAACTAGATTCTGAAAAAGCATCAACAATGTCTAGTACAGGAGGAATAGCTAAAGGCCTATGCTGAGGTAGAAGGAAATCCCTAAGCCTCTTTTTTGAATCAGAAAAATCCTGGCTTTCCCAGTGGAAATGCTCCCTTAGAGTATGTAAGGTTTCCCCAAAAGAAAAATCCTCAGGAGGGAAAGCAGAGAGAATAGAGTCCTCTGCATCAGAATCTTCATAAGTAGATAAGGGCAAATCCAGATCATCAGAAGAATCAGAAAAAATAGAATCCTGATCAGAAGATTCATAATCAACTTCAGTCCTAGGACTCTTAGAAGGGGGGGGGGGGTTGGCTACCCCTGATTACACAGTTATTAGATCTCCAGCCATTCTTATCAATTGTTTTTTAGGCATAGGGGCCTGAGCATGTGGGCTGGGCATCAGTTTTTTAGGCATAGATCAAGATTTAGGCCTAAGTAAAGAAGGAGGTGTCAATTCAATATGCAAGTCCATAGGCCTGAATACACCCCAGAAGCCGGTGCTTGCACAGCGGCTCCGGACCCATCCAAGTTAGAGACATTTGCGGGTTCCATAGTTGAAGCATCTCACAGCATACTGGACTCCGAATGGGTCTCATTAGAGGCCTGAAATTCAGAAGTAGCGGGTATCCGGGGCTGCGAAAGCACCTCACCGAGTACCAGCGAACTGGCAAATGGCTTTGGAGAAGCGTCACCGGCAGTTTTGGACCTCGGCGGCCTGTCTCTGTCTTTATCTTTGCGATTTTTTGGAATCCCGGTAGTCGGATGGCTAACCAATGACATTTCTGGATAATTAAACTGAGAACCAAAATATTTAGAGGCAAAAATGTACCGACAATGGATAGTGCGCTGATTAAATAAAAGCACAAAACCAACAGCAAGGTACCTCGTGGTCAGGGCCTAGGCAAGGAATACAGTACAAATGAAAATCTTTATGATGTACTTGCTTTCCACAAGTAATGCAATTATTAACTTTTACTGACATCGGTAAGGAGCAAGAAAAGGTTTCCCCAATGGGGTACTTAGCTTTAGTTGAAGACTTCGGTTCTGAAACTCGAAAATGGAAATTTCAGGAGACGGCCGACCGGCACTTGCAAACAACTTCTGCTTCGGGCACCGCATGGCAAGAAAGACTAATGTAATGGCGTCGGCTGCATGTTTTATACCCCTGACGACCTGATGTAATGGAAGAAAGGACAGCAACTGACGCAGGACCCCAGACTTTGTTAATCAGGCCGAATGAGGGCTACCTGCAAGCAGATAACCCAAATGTAACGACTGCAACAGTGAAACATGAAGAACATCTCTGAATGCCCACTTCAGTGAATATTTTCCCAGGAAAAAAAATGCTGGTCTTTCATTAGGAATTTGCCCTTTTCTCCACTGTAGTGTGATCATGGAGTTGGGGTCTGAAGTCTGTTGCCCAAGCGATTTTTTTTTTCCCCATGGGAAAAATTTTGCTGAAGTGGCCATTCGGAGTTTTGGGAGTTCGCTGTTTATGTATTCATGAAAAGCTCACCTATAATATCCAGTTGTTTGAAATGATATTTGGCATAGAAGGAGAAGAAAAACAGAGCAGTAATAAAGATGAACAAAGTGCAGAACAAACCTATAAATTTAATGATACAAATATAAATAGTAAAATCACCTTATCAAAGGAGTCATTTACCACACTTTCACAACATTCCTGGCTTATACCCCTCCTCCATACTCAGTTGTTTTCAATTTTATGCTGTTGTTGTTGGTCTTTCAGCTTTTCCCGGTTAGGGTTCGCCACAGCAAAACTCCAGTCTGCTAAGAATTGGCAGTTGGTTTTTATGGTGTCGAGTTGCCAGGCCAACGCCTAATCTTCAACGAAGGCATGCCTATTCAACGCATGTCTTTCGAATGCCCACTCGACCGTGGGGAGGACATGCAGACTCCACAAAGAAGGCCCTCCCAACCCAAGCCGAGAATCAAACGGGAGAACCTCTTGCTGTGAGGCAACAACCCTACCGATTTTATAAACTGATGTTTTTCTTAAAAAAATAAACAGTTCTTACAAACGAAGTCTGTTTCTACCTGTTATGGACGGTTTTAAATTGAACTATTTATCCACAGTGTATTTAATATTTTCATACATCTGCTTTTCTCAATGTGTGGCTATTTTTTAATGACATTGAAGAAATGCAAGAATTGCGAATTTTCACTTCCTTGATGCTATTTAGATGGGAATGCTCTCTTTTTAATATCATGCCACATTTCTCTTAAAATGTACTCTTTATCCTAGGATTTCCGGTCTTGTGTTGTGAATGATGGACCTTACAGAAAGTACAGATGTGTAAAATCTTACCATAAAGGTAGACGTCCTTCTCTTCACTGTTGCAGTAATCATAACATTGGGGATCCCCTCCCAAGGGCGGCCTTATGTCTGGCCAGTATACCAAAGCCTTAGGTTGCTTTAAGGTACACCGTACATCACACTTATGCTCCTAGTGTGGCATAGGGCATAAAGGTGACATACAGACATACCATCCTCAGAACGGACAGCCTCAGTAGAAAATGCCAATCCAAGGAAAGTACATCTAGAAGACAAATAGACTGGGGGGTGGGGAGGAGGGAGGGGGTGAATACTGCAACAGTGAAGAGATGGACATCTATTGCTATGGTAAGACTTTACATAACTGTACCATGTCCTTCCATTTCACTGTTGTAATATTCATAACATTAGGGAGAGTACCAAAGCTTGGAAAGAAACTTGGGAAGAGGAAGGACCAGCATAGCCCTCTAGGAAGCCATGTAGAATGGCCCTAGCAAAACCAGCTCTAGTTCTAGAGATTTCATCCAACCTGTAGTGCTTAGTAAATGTATGCACAGAAGTCCAGGTAGCTGCATCAAGAAAAGAGTTAGTATCAAAACCCTTGAAAAAAGCACTGGAAGAGGCCACAGCTCTACTAGAATAAGCCTTAACAGAACAAGGAAGGCTCTTACCATAAAAGGAATAAAAAAGAGAAATAGCTTTAGAGATCCAAGAAGAAATACTTTGCTTGGATACAGCTAATCCTAAGGACCTAGAATGAAAGTAAAAAAAAGAGCTGATCTGATTTTCTAATAGTCTTAGTCTTATCAAAATAAAATCGGAGCCGTCTATGGACATCCAAAATGTGCATCACCTTCTCGCTGGCAGATTGTGGAGAAGGGAAAAAAGTGGGCAAATAAATAGACTGATTAAGGGACAACTCATTCACCACCTTGGGCATAAAAGAAGGATTAGTACACAAGGATGCCCCGTCGTTATGAAGCACCAAAAAAGCAGGACAAGCCATAAGGGCTTGAAGTTCAGACACCCATCTGCAGAAGTAAGGGCTAACAAAAATACAGTCTTCCCAGAACAATGTTGCAAGGTAGTTGAGGCAGCAGCCTCAAAAGGAACCGGAGTCAATTTCTCCAAAACAAAATTAAGATCCCAGGTGGAGAAATAGGATTCCTGGAAGGCCTAATATGAAAGACACCTTTAAGAAATTGTTTAGCTTCAAATCTAGAAGCTAAAGGAGGAGAAAAAAAGACAGACAAGCAGAAATAACTGATAAGTGGGCCTTAACAGAATAAACCAACCCATCATTGACCAATTCACACAGATGAGAAAGAACCAAATAAGAAAGAACCAAAGGAACACCCACAGAAAGTGGATCCAGGTTATAAGAAAGACACCAAAAAGAACACCTCTTCCATTTGGATAAGTAGAATTTCCTAGTACTGGGTCTCCTGGCCTCCTGCAGGACACTAAGTACATAGTCAGAAAAAAGGTATCTATGTGGAATCAATATCCTATCACTCACAGTCTCAGTTAAACAGTAGACAGGTGGGGATGGAGGCTCCCTTGTCTTGTGTGAGTAGGTCCATCGTGTGAGGTAACTTGTGATGATTGCCCTTGGCTAAATGCAGAAGAGAGAGTCAATGCTGTTTCAGCCAAAAGGGAGGCACCAACAAAATTTTGGAAACATCCTGTTGCGTTTTGAATAGGACTTTTGAAATGAGGGAAGGGAAAGTGTAGAGAGACATCCTCTTCCAAGAAAAATATAGGGCGTTCACCTTCCAAACCAGAGGACCTGGGACTCTGGCACAAAATAGAGGAAGTTGTCTGTTCAGAGGGGAGGCAAAAAGATCTATTTGAGGAGTATCCCACTAGTAGATAATGTCCAGAAACACATCCCTGTGAAGCATCGATTCATGGGACTGAGTTAAAGACTTGCTGAGAGTGTTTGCCACAATGTTTTGACCTGAAGGAATGTAAACTGCCTGAAGAGTCACTTGATACTGGGTAGCAAGATCCCACACAGAGTGCTAACTGGCAAAGAAGATGAGATCTTGCCCCCCCCCCACAATTATTTACATACCTCATCATTGTGGTATTGTCTGTAAACACCTTGAGAGGTTCTGGGGAGAAAAGAGGATGAAAAGCCTGAAATGCCAGCAGAAGAGCTCTCATCTCTTTGAACACTGGTGTGCTCTTTCTGTTGAAACAGAGACCACACCCCCTTCACCTTTTGGGAGCCAAAGGCTGCTCCCCATCCCACATCTGAAGCATCTGTGAACAGCTCCTGGGAGGAAGAGGGGGATGAAAGGCCAGCCTCAGATTCAGAGACAACTGTTGGATCCACTAGTGAAGTTCCCTCTTGAGACAAGGCAGAAGAGGAACTACAGATTCCAGGGGATATGCATGTTGAAGCCAAACTGACTTCAGAAACCACTGAAAAGTTTGGCCAGAGGGAGCATAGGGATGGTGGATGCCATGAACTCCAGAGCTCTCAGAAATTCCCTGGCTGTTATACAGGTCAAAGTAAGAAGTGTTTGAAGGAAGGAAAGTGTTAAGGCCTTGGGAGGGATACCAGCATATGCAGTCTGTTTCCTGCACCCCAGAAAAACATGGTCTTGAGAAGAAGTCAGAAAGAATTTTTGTAATTTACTGTGAACCCCAGGCTTTGCAGAAGAGAAATGGCAAAATGAAGATTTCACAACAGGATCTCTGGAGAGGAGGCCTGAAATAGAAGATCGTCCAAGTAAGGAAAGACTTGGAACCATTGGATCCTGCAAAAAGTAATCACAGGACTGAAGCATTTGGTGAATAACATTGGGGCAGTAGAAAGGCCAAAGGGCAAAGCAGAGAACTGAAAATGCGGGGAAGCAGCAGAGAAACATAAAAACTTCCTGAAAAGGGGATGAACTGGAATATGGAGATAAGCACCCTTGAGATCCAGAGACACCATATAAGCCTTAAGAAAAAGAAAAGGGAACAACATCTGAAGGGACAACATTCAAAAGGAAGGCATCTTCAGAAAGGAATTTAGATAAGAAA
>NC_056737.1:1730547878-1730572093 GCF_019279795.1 Protopterus annectens | reverse complement strand
TTTAAATGTAGAAGTTCCAGTGTATTCACTGTTGCAGTCATCACACTTGGGTTATCTGCCTGCAGGTAGCCCTCAGTCGGCCCAAATACCAGAGTCTTGGGATTTCTGCATCGGATGCTGTTGCTTCTTCCACGATGTCAGGTCGTCAGGGGTATAAAACAGGCAGTTGATGCCATTACATCAGTTTTTCTTGCCCCAGATGTCAGGAACCTCCCCAAATAGGAAGCCAGTATATGGTGTGGAACACCACCAGTAAAAAGTAAATACCCCTGCCCTAAAAAATGGCCATATAGAGGATAGGTAGAAAGGATAGAGAAAAAAAGGGGGCTGGAGGGAGAAAAACCAGGATTGCAACAGTGAATACACTCGAACATCTACATTTATGGTAAGTGTACACAACTGTACTATGTTCTTTATGTTTCACTGTTGCAGTCATCACACTTGGGTTGATTCCCAAAGCTGAGGAAGGGTGGAGGCATTCAAGAGGAGTTAGGGCTGGCTAGCAGGCCTTGTAAGACTGCTGCAGCAAATCCAGCTCTGGATTTAGAAAAAATAGGTAAGTGGTAATGCTCAGTGAAGGTGTGTATAGAACTACAGGTTGCAGCTTCCAAAATGTCCCTGGTAGGGACTCCCCTGAGAAATACTGTAGAGGTGGAAGTAGCCCTAGTGAAATTTATTCTGATCCCCTATGGGGTAGGTTTTCCATGGTGCTTGTAGCAGAAATGGATGCAGTGTGCTATCCATTTGGAAATGGTTTGCTTTGAAATAGAATTGCCATCTGCCCCTGTAGCAAAGCTGACTAGTAGTTGGTCAGATTTTCTGAAGGGTTTAGTCCTGTCAAGGTAGAACCTGAGCTGTCTGTGCACGTCCAAGGAGTGCAGGATCATTTCCCTTTAATTTTGAGGATTAGGGAAGAAGGTTGGCAAATGGATGGCTTGGTTTAGAGCCACACTGGAGACCGCCTTAGGCATAAAGGATAGGTTAGCCCTGAGGGAAACCATGTCAGCATGGAAAATAATGAAAGGTTCCACAGCCATTAGTGTCTGTAACTCAAACACTCTTCTAGCTGAGGTTATGGCTAAAAGCAAGGCTGTTTTCCAAGAAAGGAATTTTAACTCTGCTGAAGCCACAGGTTCAAAAGGGGGGGAGCGTGAGCTTTTCCAGTACAAAGTCAAGGTCCCAGGCAGGGATGGGTGCTCTCCTAGGGGCCTTAAGTTGTTAGCCCCTCTCAGAAACTGCTTGATGAGAGGGTGAGAGAATAGAGGTGGCTCAGTATCATAATGAGCTGAGATGGCAGAGGCATGAATCTTAATGGAGGAGAAAGATAGACCTCTGTGGAGTACCTTTACTAGGTAATCAAAGATTTGAGGTAAGGAGGGCACAGCTGTGTCCTTTCCTTGAGACTGACTCCAAGAGCAATATCATTTCCACTTCTCAGCATAGGATTTTCTAGTACTAGGCCTTCTGGCCTCAAGAATGACATCCAGCACCTGCTTTCCGAGGGTTGCTGGTGGATTATTCAGGAGATAAGCCAGGCTGCAAGGTTTAAGGTTTGCAGCTGTGGATGCAAAACCTGTCCCTCCTGCTGAGACAGCCGGGAAGGTGTCTCATGAAGGTGCCAGGATGGCACTGTTGTCAGACTGCATAAGAGTGGGTACCAGTGCTGGCGTGGCCAATCTGAGGCAATAAGAATTGCCCTTGGGCTGTCCTGTCTGATCTTGAGTAGTACCTTTGAGAGGAGGGGCAGAGGGGGAAAGGCTTAAATTGAGAGGTTTTCCCATTTGAAGGATAAGGCATCCACCTTCCAGGCCCTGCTGTGAGGGTTCCAAGTGCAGAATTTTCTCAACTGGTGGTTCTCGGGGCAGGCAATGAGTTCCACCTCCGGTGTTCCCCACCTCTGGATTAGAAGATTGAAGGTGTTGGGCTCCAATTTCCACTTGTGTGGGTCCAGGAGATTTCTGCTTAAGTCGTCTACCAGTGAATTCTGTTTGCCTGGCAGGAACTGAGCTTGCAGATGTACTTGGTTGCTCAAGGCTGTGTTCCACAGGGCCATGGCTAACCTGCAGAGTGGGTAAAAATGGGTTCCCCCCTGCCTGTTTGTGTACCACATAACTGTGGTGTGGTGTTGTCTGATTTTATCAGCAGCTGTCCTGGAAGGATTAGGTATTTGAAGGCTGTCAGAGCATACTGTACAGCTAACATCTCTTTTTGATTGATGTGCAAGAGAATTTGTCCTGGGCTCCGCTTTCCCTAAATGTATTTGCTTGCCATGTGAGCACCCCATGCATAGTCTGATGCATCCATAGTCAGGATTTGGATGGTGAGGGGTTGAGTGAAAGGCAGTCCCTTGTTGTGGTTGCATGTTTCTGCCCACCAGAGAAACTCTGCCCTTAGACAAGGAATGATCAGAATGACTGTTTCCAGGTCCTGAGAATGTTGGCACCAAAGACTTTTTAAGTACCATTGAAGTTTCCTCATATGCAGTCTTGCATATGGAATTAGCAGAATGCATGAGGCCATGAACCCTACGGCTTGCAGTATTTTCCTTGCAGATAGCTGGGTTTTGGTGACTATGTGAAGTAGTTGTTCAAATAGATCTGTTTTTCTGGAGTGAGAAAGGCCATCTGGGAAGTTGTGTTCAAGCTTGCTCTCAGGAATACAATTTTTTGACTGGGCACCAGTTGTGATTTCTTTTCATTGATGGTGTACCCCAATGAAGATAGGAGTCTTTTTACAAATGCCAGGTGTTGAAGTAGTAATTCCTGATTGTCCGCCTAAATCAGGCAATCCTCCAAGTATGGGAAAATTTGGATATTTCTCTGCCTGCAGTATGCAATGGCTGGGGCAGGCACTTTGTGAATACTCTGGGCGCAGTAGATAAGCCAAAGGGAAGTGCAGAGAACTGATAGTGCATAGAGATTGACCTGAAGTGGAGATATTTCCTTATGGGGATGTGCAGACAGGCTTATTTTAAGTCTAGGGTGACTAGCCAGGCATCCTTGGCTAGCATAGGGAGAAGTTGTTGCAGAGTTAGCATTTTGAATTTTGGGACTACCAGAAAGGTGTTGAGAATTGATAGATCCAGGACCGGGCACCAAGAGCCCTCTTTTCTGGGCACCAGGAACAGTCTGGAGTAGAAACCCTGTCCCCTTTGTTCTACTGGAACAGGTTGAATGGCCCTTACATTGAGCAGGGAATGTACTTGCCTTTGAGCCTCTGCTCACTGTTTGGAGGAAGGTCTGGAAACCTGCTTGGGGTTGGCAGGGAATGGAAGAAGAATCTGTACCCCTGGGATACAATGCTTAGAACCCATCAGTCCTGAGTAATGGACATCCAGATTTTGGCATGAAGGGCAAGTTTTCCTCCTAGGGGTGCAAGTAGATGGGCAGGGCTGGGAAGGATAATTGACAAGTCACTGTGAACCTTTACCATAAGGGGGTGGCTTACCACTCCCTGCTTTTGAGGTGGGAGCACTCCATTGTTTAGATCTATGCATACCCTGAGACTGTAGTCTTGGTGGTCTCATTCCCCTGGGTTTGGAGTGAGAAGGCCTGGAAGGGGCTGGAAAGGACCATTTTGTTTGTAGGCCAATGCCTACTGAATCTAGGTGGCTGCACTTATAAGAATTCTTTAACAGTTTGCATAGATTTAGCTTTTTCTTCCATCTTTAAGAACCTCTTCTGTTTGGTGCCAAACAAATGGTCCTGATTTAAAGGAGCGTCTAGTAATTTTGATTTGACATGGTCTGGCAAGGTTTGTTCCTTCAGCCAAGCATGCCTTCTCAGTACAGATCCAGTGACTGCAGCCCTGCAAGATGCTTCTAGGGCATCAAAGCCACACTGCAAAGTATGCTTACTAACTTGGTTTGCAGAATGCATTAACTCTTGTAAATATTTATTTTCTAAACAATCTGGAAGTAACACCATTTTTGTTTAATTTGTTCCATAATATGTTGCTGGTACTTCAACATATGAAATTGGCAATTCAATGCCCTGATGGCCAGAGTTGCAGAGGTATATACCTTCTTACCCCATCTGTCTAAAGCTCTAGAATCCCTTTCTGAAGGGGTAGGGTTTTGACTGTAGTAGCCTGAATACTTTTAGGCCCCTGGAAAACAGTCTCTGGATCCGCAGTAGGATTCTTAGAGAAATTTGTGAGAATCAGGTACTCTGTAGTACCCGTCAGGTTTTCTAGGGGCTGGTGGTAAAGTGTCTGGAGTACGACTGGATTCCACGAAGACATCATCTACAACATCCAGGACAGGGGGTATAGCTAGGGGCCTGTGCTGAGGCAACTCTAAAAATTCTCTGAGTCTCTTTTTGGACTGAGGATAATCCTGGCATTCCCAGCAGAAATGCTCTCTTGAAGTATGCAAGGTTTCACCAAAGGAAAAATCCTCTAGAGGGGAGGCAGAGGGAATGGATTCCTCTGCATCTGAATCCACAAAGGTTGATAATGGTATGTCCTGGTAATCAGAAGGGTCAGAGTCATCGAACTCATGGTCTGTAGAATCAGAACGAAACTCAGTTCTTGGTCTCTTAGCAGGGGAAGGCTGGCTTCCCCTAATTAGGGTGATAAGATCTTCGGCCATTCTAAGCATTTGTTTTTGAGGCATGGGAGCTTCAGCATGTGCATTGTTCATTGGTTTTCTAGGCGTAGTGCGTACTTTGGGCCTTATAAACTCAGTAGTTTTACCTAAAAATGAAGTTGTCGGTTTAATGCGAATATTGGTAGGTCGGAATACACCCTCAGAAGCCGGTGCCTGCACAGCGGCTCCGGACCCATCCAAGGTAGAGACATCCACAGGTTCCATAGCTGAAGAAGCATCTTGCTGCATACCGGACTCCGAATGGGTCTCAGCAGAAGCCTGTGAATCTGTAGAAGCGGGCTGCAAAGGAGCCTCACTGCGTACCAGCAGACTGGCGGCTTGCTTAACGGAAGCATTGTTGGCAGTTTTTGACCTATGCAGTCTGTCTCTGTCTTTATCTTTGCGCTTTTTTGGAAGATTGGTAGTCTGATGGCTTACCAAAGCCATTTCGGAATATAGAGAATGAGAACAAAAGAATTTAGCTACAGAAACAGCCCAATGAATGGTTCAGGTGTTAAACAAGGCAGAAAACCGACAGCAAAGGACGTCGTGGTCTGGGCCTAAACAGGTGATGCAGTAAGAATGAAAATGTCTGAGGTATTTGCTTTCCACAGGCAAGACAATTGTTAACTTTTTCTGACATGGGTTAGAGCAAGAAAAAAGAATCCTCAACAGGGTACTTGGCTTTAGAAGACTTCAGGTTTGAAACTCGAAAAATGAAAATTTCAGGTAGCGGCCGACCAGCACTTGCGAAGTGCTTCTGCTTCGGGCTCTTTCTCAGCAAGAAAGACTGATGTAATGGCATTGGCTGCCTGTTTATATACCCCTGAAGACCTGATGTCATGGAAGAAGTGACCGCATCCAACGCAGAAATCCCAAGACTCTGGTATTCGGGCCGACTGAGGACTACCTGCAGGCAGATAACCCAAGTGTGATGACTGCAACAGTGGAACACGAAGAACATCAGAAGGAACATCAGAAGGCCTGTCCATCTGAAACAACTCATAATACATTTTTTGTACCTCAGAAACCTCAGGACAATCCCATTTAAAAAACTCCATCATCCTGGAGATCATGTCATCAAACGAAATCTCTTTAAAAGGGAGTATCAGGACTAGTAGCTTCTTCTTCCTCTGAGCCATAATCCAAAGGAGAGGGAATCTGAGAAGAGTAAGCAAGGGATTCCTCATCCAAATCAAGCTCTTCCTCAGAAGATTTTTGTTCTCTGGGTCTTTTAAGGGGAGTAGAGTACCAAGGGGGAGCTGGAACAGAAACTCTGAGGAAATTTCAACGCCATCAAAGCACTAAACAAACTCTGAGTAAAGGGCCGCCACTCATTTGAGGGTCCTTTGGAGCAGAAGTAATGTGCTTAGTCTTTTGTTTTTTCTTCAGTGAGATGTCCGCCTTGTAAAATCTGGATGTCTCTGACCCAGGATGGTATTAAATGACAGTAGTTCAGACTTCTCCACTGACTAATATCTGAGGAACAACCCTAGACTCATCGGAGATAAATCAGCCATGGTTCCCCTGAGCATCTGAAGCGGACATCTGTAATGCCTCCTCAGATGTGCTTAGTGTCAGGACCCTGCCAGCCTCCGACCTGGTCATGGCAGAGGAATCCAATAAAGCTGGGCAAACTTCTGGGCATTCACTAACCTCGGGAGAGACATCTGGCAGAGGCTGAACAGCAGAAGATACTGGCCTAGGCTTCTTGGCCTTCTTCTTCACCAACGGCTGCCCCTCAGAGTGGGAAATTCCCTCCACTTTATCTTTTACGAGAAACTTAAGATGCTGATTCTCAAAATATAGCTCAAAGAAGACAGACTACTACACAGGGTTTTAGATACAAAAGCCTGACAGATGAAACAGGACATATGGTCATGGGAGGCACCAAGGCAAAACAGACACTGTTTGTGGTGGACTTTATGGGGAATCTGTCTCCCACACTGACATTTACCCTTCTTGGATGACATGAAACCCCACAAGCAACAAAAGAAAAAGGTATGTAAAAAGAAACCCCAACGGGGCACTTATCTGCAATGGCTCAGTGAAACCAGCTTCTGAATGTTGACATTCAGACTGACGATCAAGAAATGGTGTTTAGACTGGTGGCAAAGAAGTTCCGAGGATGGTAAGATCAGACGAGGAGCATACACGTTACATGGGGCATACCTTAAAGCAATCTAAGGTTTTGGTATTCTGGCTGGACAACTGGCCGCCCTTGGCAGGGGATCCCAGTGTTAAGAATGCTGCAGCAGTGAAATGGAAGAACATTTAATATTGTTAGACAATCCAGTTTTAATAATCAGCAAGTAAAATGAGAACTGTATTTTTATATGTCAGTTTAAGAATGTACAGTGCTTTTTGACACTGTTTTTTAAAAGAAGGTCCTACTGCAATGGCAAAAAGACCATGGGGGGTGAAGAGTCCATCATTATCTAACCCCTGCATGCAGCTTATACAAATCCAAGTCAAAGCAATTTATAGGAATATGATAACAAGTGCACATGCACAAATAAAATAAGTTTTGAAATGTGTTTTTTTAAAGCACCTAAAATGCTTATAAAGGGACATGAAAGTTTTCTTGATGATGTATCATATGGCTTTGTTTCTTTTATATAGTCCTGTGTGTGAAATATAACTTCTGCTAATTGTATCAGCATTTCTTCATGGAGTAAAGCCAAACTGGTGTTCCAAAATGCAAGAGCTACTGGACAGCAACAGATATTGACTTCTGATTTTGATCCACATGTTATAGTCAGTGATGAAAAGGGCAATGACAAAAAGTTTGGGGCTAATCATTTAAGTTGGTGGGAACTTTGTCTTTTTATGTAGTAGTATTACCTTAGTAAGATTAAAATATTTGTCAGTAGAGCAATTCCCAGTTACATACTAGCATAAATGTTTCAGGACAAAGGTCCCAGAAAGTAAGATAAAAGTAGGGATCAACTCGGCATCAAGATCTTTATTTTGGAGTAGATAGTTAATGGCTGTCAGAATACTGGATGTTTAAACTAAAAATGGGTGCATCTACTTGAATATAATTTTTTTATGCAATTTATTTATTATGGTACACTAGTGATTCCTTTAAAAAAAGTCTAAAAAATGTTTAAAAAATTAATGGTCTGTAACTGTGATCTGACATTTTAAATGTATGTATATATATTTACCCTGGAGAAAATGATTTACAATCCTTATTACTAGGAGATGTCTTTGTACAGTGTGATAATATTTACCTTAGTTTCTGCATATAATTAGCTCTGACTTTCTGTTTCATACTTAATCCATTTTTCAGATATTGGTTAGAGTTTACGAAGGCTGATGTTTCAGGGACTAAAACCGGATCTTGAAGGTAAGTTGCACCTATTTTTCATGTGAACTTGTGAAGAATAAAAAAGCGTTAAATCATTAAAAGAATTTTAAATTGACATCTGTGAGTTCATTAAAGCTGCTAGACTGATTGAGACATTGTACTGCTGGTTGAGAATTAAATGAACTGAGTCTACAAAGATAATATGATGACAAAAAATATAGCATACTGAACCAACCAGGAAAGAGACTTGCTTAATAGGATTATTCTGCCTTTATTCAATTAAACTACTCAGTATATTAATGCTACTAATACAGATAAGTTCTCCAATGCCTGGATGTTTGTTACTAAAGGAAATGCAGCAGGATAACCTGACAAAATATAGATGCCAAAAGAAGTTTTTCTTTATTAGTGTTAGAATGTGCCTCAAGAATGCAGAACACAAGACAGACTGTTTAGTATTTTAGAACTATTTTAATGGAGTGGGTCAGGCTGTTTATATGAAGAATAAACTTTCAACAATAAGGCATGCCCTTCCCCTTTGGCAGCAGGCAAGTAGGGTTCCCCTACATATTCATTTCACAAGGAACATAAACAAGGAAAGTAGCTGTTTTTAAACTGTTGTTTTAATAACACAACACAAACACGTTCGGACAGAAAAAGCAAAGCATGTTGCTGACAAAGCTAACATTATTACCAGAGATAACTTTAATCCACAGCTCTATGGAAATTGTTTAGAGCTTTCAGTCTGCTTTCCATTTCTGCAGACAATCATACATGAAACTCGGGTTCATAGAGTTTATAGTCAACTCAGCCTGAAAAAATAAAACTGAAAGGATTTCCCTTTTGCAATACAAAATTCTAATGTTACCACTAGTGTTCAATTTAAGTCACGGTGGTGCAGCGGTAGCCTCACAGCAAGAGGTTCTCCCATTCGATTCTCAGCTGGAGCGCCTTCTGTGTGGAGTCTGCATGTCCTCCCCGCAGTAGAGTGGCATTCAAAAGACATGCGTAGAATAGGCATGCCTTTGTTGAAGGTTGGGCGTTGAGCTGGCACCTCGGCACCCGTAAAAAGTCTACTGCCAATCATTAGCGGACCAGAGTTCCACTTTGGCGACCCCTAACCGGGAAAAGCCAAAAGAAGAACAACAACCACTATTGTTCAATTTCTCAACCATTTTATTATGAAGATCATGAAGAGAAAAAGTGTTGGTTCATAAGTTTCTTTCTTTCTTGGTTTTATAGCAGAATAGAGTATCTTGATTTTATCAGATGTGCTCAGAAACTTGGCAAGAATAGTTATGTTTATGTCTGCTGTGGATTACCTGGCATAAAGTGCTATGCCCATTACAAAATATGTTTGGCCTTGCAAAATTTGCATTTTAAGAACACTTCAGCAATGGCAGTTTAGAAACGGTAGAAACAGTAGGCATATATAACAACAAGGACACCTAGGCATATATAAAAAGGACACCAACAATATATCACACACCAAACAAGTAGTATACTGCAAAATGTATACAAAAACAAAGGAAAGAAAAGACACCAATCTAACTTTGTGGCACAGGGTATAAGGCCCTGTATGTGAATCAGGTAACTCAAAAAAATTGATTAGTGGCCTGGGAAGCTATAAGAGCTTGGGAGGAATGGATGAGGGTGCACTTGCCTTGGAGATCTTCCCCATGTAGTTACCTAGTGCTCCATGGGAGTGGTGTAAGTTGCTACCCTGACAACAGGCCTGGGGCAGGGGGAGAAAGAAGTCAGTGGGTCCACCCAAGCCAATGTGATAGCAATTCTAGAGGTATGTGAAAGGCAGGATATGCCTCCATATCAAGGGAATAGGTGGTCACTCTGCCATGATGTGGGGCTCACATCACTATGAGGATGGGGGTGGGGTTAGGCATCACCCATAAACTGCCCTCATGGCTACCAGAATGACAGTGCTGTGATCGACACTCACTTCATAAACAAGAAATGGGTTAGAAACCGCTTTGACCCCATACAAATGAATGGGTACAAAGATCACAGGGAGCTGACGATCAGCAGGTAGCAAAGCACAAAAAAGTACAGCTAAAAACAAAAGAAAATGGCATAAAAACCTAGAAGAGGGATACTATATTACATACAGAAAAGGATAAGCAATGAAAAGGGTTTGGCTTGTCCGCTGATCGGAAGTCAAATTACATAGAAACAATACATAAATCACTTGAAACTGGATATTTTTCTCACAAAACCACAAAAGAATTAGCCTGGGTCCATTCTCTAACACTGGCTTTAAAAGCATCCAATGAGATCTAAAGAGGTAGCCATTTGCCAGAGACCTGTGGAGAGGGGGAGGGGAAAGGGCTTGTAGCCTTGGAAAATATTAGATGCCCAGCAAAATAAAAGCCTGTGTTTTTCGTCCTGTTGCTTGGCAAGTACATACAAGCCTTATCCCACACCCTAAATCTGTCACATCTATCATCAAGGAATCCTGACTCAGAACGATATCGTCACAAGACTTAATCGGCTGTTTTTACTTCATATATGGTGGTGCAGTCTAGACTCTAACAATGAAACATCAGCACTATCTGTTGCTTTCTGCTGAATCATGAATTACCAGTAACATAAAAAGGTATGATGTCACCACCACATCTCATTCCTGTGGTTGGATAGCAATGCAGAAATTTCAGTGCCTCTGGTAAACTATTAAAGCCATCTATGCCTGAATCCTGCGAACTGTCTTAACAGTTAAGCATGCAAGATTTAAGGCAACAAGCTGCTAATAGTTTTGAGTTCTCAGTCTCCACTTAACCTGTTGCGAATCTAAACAAATCACTTTGCTAAAAAACGCTTTTGGGTTTCATAGGGTAATATGATCCAAGAAATGTTGCTGCAAGTGTTTGATCACTTAAGAGCAAGTGGCACAAAGTAAATTACTCTGGGTGCTTTTACATCTGTTATTTATTTGAGTTAAGGAAAATGAATTTGTGTTACTGCCAAATCAATCACAAGCATCGGTTTTCATAAGGCCTTGCCAACACAAATAGGTTCATAGGTAAGTACTAGGCTAGCTGCCCTTGCAGGCCATTTTAAGCCTAGCTAATTTCACTTTTGGTGCTTGAATTATTCAGCTCACAATAATTCTGTTTAACACTCCAATTTAAATATTTTTTTGACATTCTGATATTCAAAAGCAAAACTACTAGGGATACATGGGGACAAGGCACTAAGATCACAGAATCAGCTAGGAAAATGTCTGGCCATTCTCTAACCAAATTAAATGAACTGCAAATATTTTGTCTTCATTCACTCAACTACTACCAAACACTTGAAGGAAATCTCCCATCTGGTTTTGAGATAAGTAGGATACGGAAATGACACTCGATAGAAATGTGAGAAAGTCGCACACATCAACATATGGAATAGGGGTGTCTACCTCTGCAAATCATCGACATACATGCTCTTTCATCCAAAGCTTTGCAGACCAGGATTATTTTAGACCTCTGAATCTTTTGGTATTTCGGGATTCCTTCAATATCAGTCACATAAGTCAATTACAAAATGGCTATTTCAAGCAACAATATTAGTAGGTAATGTTTGATAGCAATTCAATTTTATGCAGATAGGCACTCTTAACATGGCTATGAAAAATAACAGTCTTTGCAGATAAAACTGACTTAGCAAACAGAACAGAAATTAGAACCAAATATCTGAATCTGATATAATCTATAATATTATATAATCAGATAGAATCTGGTCATGTTATGAAACATATTCAAAAACATATGCAAAAAAAAATAATAAAAGTAAATAAAAGATGAAGGTACAGCAGCACCTCTGTATGTACAGCAGGTAATGCACATTTTATAACTACATAAGCGTAAAGCCACATCACTCTGGTCTGGCAGAACACAAACGCCTGCAATGATTAAAGCATGCAACAGTAGGTAATAATTAGTGGAAAATAAATTCTTGGTACTTGCGTATTATCGCAACCAGATTTTTAACGGCAATAGCGGTTGCTTCACAATCATTAAATATGCTAGTTAATGTTGTAAAACTGTTGTAGAATGTCTATTTTTGTACCACAAAAGTGTGTTTTCTTTACTTATATCAACAAAATGTAAAAAACATAGTGTTCATGTTTCTTTCAGCACTTTACCGCAAGCATATTTATTATTTCAAGTCCGCCTGCTGCACGTTCCTTTGCTTGCCCATAAAAAAGACTGCTTCCCACCACATAGTAAAAGAAAACCACCGAAAGACCTATCAACATCATTATCTTAGTAATGAAATCAATGATCGCTGAAGTAGTATGTGCTTTTGTCAGAACATGCCACCTTCACAAATCTAAAACATCAGTCCTACCAAGTTTTTCATAGAAAAATGACCACGGAATCAGCTGTCATCATCATCCACCCTCACGATTTAAAAGCATTAATAATTCAATGGTTCTTTTCAAGACCGATTAAAACATTGTTAAAATAAAAAGTTCTGAAAGCCACATTTTTTGTCTCTGTTTTCCTTATCTGAACTTATCCTTACCTAAACTAGCTGCAGTGTTTTGAACATCTGATAGGAAGCAAAGACAATCGAGGGGATTTTCAAGTAGAAAAAATGGCAGTACTGCAAAATCATTTTGACATTCTTCATTCGAGTTTTTTTTTTTTTTGGATTACCCTCTCTATTGTAATTGATCCCCAAAGTGAGACTATCATTAGGGGAATGAAAGGAAGTTAGCAGATTCAAAAGATTTTGCAGTACTGCCATTGTTTCTATTTGAAAATCCTCTCGATTGTCTTTGCTTCCTATCGAATGTTCTGATGTAGGTAGGAGGGCAGAGACACTGCAGCTAGTTTCTCCAGTCAAGCTACCGCAGTCGGTGAAGAAGCAGCAGCGGAAGAAAATGGTGACTACTTTCCCAAGCCCTCTGTTTATAACCCAGCCTTCCATTAAAACTTAAAAATGTCTGACCTTACTTGTAAAATAAGACCTTACAGGGCAAACCCAAACATCCATTCTTCAATTTTACGTCAGTTATCGCAGCATGAAAATCTGGTTGCGATAATACGCAAGTACCGAAAATTATATGCAACTTTGCAGGTACCCTTAGATCTGGGTTTCTCTTAGCAGGACTCCACAAACTCTCTCCCACCACAGCACACATGCATTTTCAAAACAGTCTGCTTAAAGCAGATTGCAAAATAAAAATATAAAACAGAAAATAACTTGTACAGGTAATAAAATGGCACTTACCTTCTGAATCAAAGTTGATTAAGTAACACTCAGAATTAGATCCCCATTTACACTTGTATACTGCCCCACCTTCCACAATGTCCGGCTGTGAAGTATTGGCCTTTGGCGCTCCTATAAGAAGGTCCACACTGCAGATGCAAGAAATTAACAAAAAATGATTAACATCTTCACTTTCTTTAGACAGTAAGGTAGTATTCTTTGCCAGTTTCAAAAATCCATATTAAATTGCAGTTTTTAAACTATGCTTATGATTCAGAACAGTTTAAACCATTTAAACTGTAATAAGGACACTTTAAATGAGCAATATTAAATACAGAACAAAGAAACCTCATAAAAAGAAACATAGTTTTCCTTGGCAGATTATCACAGTAAGAGGCCATGTGGATGCAGTAACTAACATTACAGAAACATTTAGGAAATAAAGAAACCTACTACACTGGTGTCAGAAATGCTGAAGTTCTGTGTCAGTACTTCAAAAGCAATGCACACACTCAGAAGTAAATGTCTGTGACCTGACTACACAGGAACAATAAAAAAGTGTTCTTACAGCCAGAGTTAGATCCAGCACTAGGTGACCTATGCAGTTGCCTAGCGCCCACTGGCCTGGGGGTTGCCACAAAGTACAGTTTTGTACCTACCATAAATGTAGATGTTCGAGTGTATATACTGCTGCAGTCATCACACTCAGGTTATCCTGCCGTCAGGTGGTCCCGCAGTCGGCTGAATCCCAAAGTCTTGGTCCGGCGTCGGTTGTCGTCACTTCTTCCCTGACGTCAGTGCAACAGGGGGATAAAAGAGGCAGCCGACGCCATTTTCTTCAGTTTTTCTTGCCCCAGATGTCAGGTGCCCCCAACTAGGAAGGCAATACAAATAACTATGCAAAAATACCTTAGTAGATAAACAATAGTACTAGCTGTTAGCAAATACACCATATAGACATGCATCCAATTGATTGATGTACATGGAGTTATAACTAACACCCTGGTATGTAGAGGGGATGGTGGGAGGGTAACCTGGACTGCAGCAGTATATACACTCGAACATCTACATTTATGGTAGGTACAAAACTGTACTATGTTCATCGTGTTATACTACTGCAGTCATCACACTTGGGTTGAATCCCAAAGCTATGGATGGGTGGCTGGTACTAAACTGGGTTAGGTGAAGCTAGGATGCCCTGCAGAACTGCAGTGGCAAAACCAGCTCTGGTTTTAGAGTATAATGGAAGGTGGTAGTGCTTGGTAAAGGTGTGCACTGAACTCCAAGTAGCTGCCTCCAGAATGTCCTTGGTTGGAACCCCCCTGAGAAAGGCTGCTGAGGTTGCTGTAGCCCTGGTAGAATGGGACCTAATATTAACAGGCACTGCTTTCCCATGGTGCAAGTAGCAAAAGCAGATACAATGTGCTATCCATTTGGAGATGGTATGTTTTGAAATAGCCTTTCCTTGTGAACCTGCAGCATAGGATACAAAGAGTTGATCAGTTTTTCTGAAGGTCTTTGTCTTATCCAAATAGTAACGTAGCTGTCTGTGAATGTCCAAAGAGTGAAGGAGTCTTTCTCCTTTATTCTGAGGGTTTGGATAAAAGGTGGGTAAATGAATGGTCTGATTCAAAGCCACACTGGATACTACCTTTGGCATAAAGGTAGGGTTAGTTCGTAAAGAGACTCTGTCCTGATGGAAAATGATGAAAGGTTCCACTGCCATAAGTGCCTGTAGTTCTGAGACCCTGCGTGCTGAGGTGATAGCCAGCAACAGAGCTGTTTTCCAGGACAAGTATTGTAGTTCTGCTGAGAAGGCTGGTTCGAAAGGAGGCAGTGTTAATTTTTCTAAAATGAAGTTGAGGTCCCAAGCTGGCATTGGGGGTGTTCTGGGGGGTCTTATATTCTTGGCCCCTCTGAGAAACTGCCTTAGTCAAGGGTGTGAGAATATGGGAGGGTCCGTATTATAGAGCTGAAATGGCTGAAGCATGGATCTTAATGGATGAGAAAGAAAGGCCTTTGTGTAGCATCTCAGTTAAGTACTGCAGTATTTGAGGGGTGTTCTGGGGGGTCTTATATTCTTGGCCCCTCTGAGAAACTGCCTTAGTCAAGGGTGTGAGAATATGGGAGGGTCCGTATTATAGAGCTGAAATGGCTGAAGCATGGATCTTAATGGATGAGAAAGAAAGGCCTTTGTGTAGCATCTCAGTTAAGTACTGCAGTATTTGAGGAATGTTTGGTATCCAAGGATTTTGGCCTTTAGCCTGGTTCCATGCACAAAATCTTTTCCATTTGTCTGAGTAAGTTTTTCTGGTGCTGGGCCTCCTGGCCTCCAAAATGGCATTCAGGATGTCCTTTGAGAGAAGTGTTGATTGATAGTTCAAGGTATTCTCCATGCAACTAAATTTAAAGTCCTAAGCTGACTGTGAAGGATCTGAGAGTTTTGCTGAGTCAACAGAAGTGGGAATTGAGGTAAGATCTATGGAGGGCTGTGAGTCAAGGTCCTTAGTAATGGGTACCAGTGCTGACGTGGCCATTCCGAAGCAATGAGGATCATTTGTGGTCTCTCTGATCTGACTTTCAGTAATACCTTGGTCAAGAGAGTTAGTGGTGGGAAGGCATAGACTGTCAATGCTGTCCAACTGAATGAGAAGGCGTCCACTTTCCAGGCTAGGGAATGAAAAGTCCTTCTGCAAAATTTCTGTAGTTGGCAATTGTTGGGGGAGGCAAATAGATCTATGTCTGGGCGTCCCCACCTTTGAGTTATCATTGAAAATACTTGTGGGTGTAGTCTCCACTCGTGAGGATCTGCCAAATTTCTGCTTAATTCGTCTGCCAATATGTTTTCCTTTCCTGGCGGGAATTGTGCTTGCAGTTGTACTTGATAAGTCAATGCCTGTCTGCATAAAGGGTAGGAGTGTGTTCCTCCCTGTTTGTTTATGTACCACATAACTGTGGTGTTGTCTGTCCTTATTAGTAGTTGTCCTGGATGCAAGAGGTCCTTGAAGGCTGTCAGTGCATTTTGCACAGCTAGCATCTCCTTTTGGTTGATGTGTAGATGCATTTGTTTTGCAGACCATTTGCCCTGCATCCACTGTCCTGCCATGTGTGCTCCCCAGGCGTAGTCTGAAGAATCTGTTGTCATAGTTTGGTTTGCTGGAGGTAAGACAAAAGGAAGATCCTTGTTTATTTGACATGCTTGAGCCCACCATAGGAACTCGTTTTGAAGGCAGGGAATGAGAGGTATACTTGTTTCGAGGCTGTGCCTGTGTGGAGTCCATACACTTTTCAGGTACCATTGTAATTTCCTCATATGCAGCTTTGCATGTGGAATTAGTTGAATGCAGGATGCCATGAACCCCAATGCCTGCAGGATTTTCCTTGCAGTGAGCTGGGTAAAAGTTGCCATCTTTTTGAAGTATTGAGTCAGTTGTTTTTGTTTGTCTGGCGTGAGATAAGCCATCTGGGCCGTTGTATTTAAGCTGACACCCAGGAATATTATGTCTTGTGAGGGTATTAGCTTTGACTTCTTTTTGTTTACTGTGTATCCTAGGCAACTTAGCAGCTTTGTTACAAATGCCAGATGCTGCAATAGAATGGCCTTGCTGTCCGCTTGGATCAGGCAGTTGTCCAGATATGGATAAATTTGTACTCCTCGTTGTCTGCAGTATGCAATTACTGATGCCAGGCATTTCGTAAATACTCTGGGCGCAGTAGATAAGCCACAGGGCAATGCAGAGAATTGACAATGCATTGTACCTGCCAAAAATCTGAGGTATCTTCTGCAATCTTGTCTGACAGGGACATGCAGGTATGCCTCTTTGAGGTCCAACATTACTAGCCAAGACTCCTTGCCCAGCATGGGAAGACGCTGCTGTAGTATGAGCATTTTGAATTTGGGTACCTCCAGGTATGTGTTTAGAATTGAGAGGTCTAAAATGGGTCTCCAGGCTTTGTCCTTTCTTGGTACTAGGAATAGTCTTGAGTAAAAACCTTGACCTTGCTCCTTTGTAGGTACCTTTTGAATTGCTTTCATATCCATGAGAGCTGAAATTTGCATTTGTGCCTCTGCCCATTGGTTTGGAGGCAGATTTGGCATGCCTCTCATCCGTGGTAAAGTGTGAAATTGAAATCTGTATCCTTGGGTAATGATATCCAGAACCCATTTGTCCTTTGTTATGATGCACCAATTTTGTGGAAATAGAGCCAGTTTTCCTCCCAAAGGTGCTGCCAGGGCAATTTTGCTTGGCAGGCGAAGAGGGAAGTCATTGTGTTTGTTTCCTGAAGGGTTGAGATCTTTCGTCTCCACCTCTTTGAGTTGTTGTATGCCATTGTCTAGGCCTGAAAGAACCTTGTGGCTGGCCTCTGCCCCTTGGGGGTCGGTACCTACCCCTCTGGGGTCTGTCTGATGCAGGAAACGACCAGTTTTTTGATGGCCAGTTTCTGCTGAAACGAGGAGGTTGTACCTGTAAAAAATCTTTAACTGTCTGCATAGATTTTGCCTTTTCTTCCATTTTCTTTAAAACTTCCTCTGCTTTGACACCAAATAACACATCTTTCTGCAATGGAGCATCCAATAACTTTGCTCTGACATGTTCTGGTAAGGCTTGCTCTTTTAGCCAAGCATGTCTACGTATTACAGATCCTGTGACAGCTGCTCTACATGAGGCTTCCAATGAATCAAAACCACACTGTAAGGTATGCTTTCCCACCTGTTCTGCTGCATGCAGCAAATCCTGCATCTCTTTGAAATCAGGTTGATCTGTCTGAGGGATCATTTTCTGCTTTAACTGTGTAATCAAGTACTGCTGGTATTTTAGCAAGTGGAATTGGCAGTTTAAGGCCCTCATGGCCAAAGTGGCAGACGTATACACTTTCTTCCCCCATCTTTCCAACGCTCTGGAATCTCTTTCAGAAGGTAGTGGATTCTTAGCAGTAGAGGCCTTAACCCCTTTGGGATCCTGGGAAATGGTTTCGGGGTCTGCAACAGGGCTTTTATACAGAAACATATGCGAATCAGGAACTCGGTAGTATCTGTCTGGTTTAGCTGGTGCAGGAGGTAAGGAATCTGGGTTTAGACTAGATTCGGTGTAAACATCATCCAAAATGTCTAAAACTGGAGGAATTGCAAGGGGTCTATGCTGTGGAAGAAGAAGAAACTCACGGAGTATTTTCTTAGAGTCAGAGTAATCTTGGCCTTCCCAGTGGAAGTGTTCCCTCATGGTGTGTAGAGTTTCCCCAAAAGAGTAGTCTTCAGGGGGGGAGACAGAGGGAATGGAATCTTCAGCATCTGAGTCTTCATAAGGAGGGAAGGAATAATCCTGGTCCTCAGAGTTAGCTGAGGAAATGGATGCTTGGTTAGAGGAAGGATAATCTTCCTCCAGTCTAGGCCTTTTGTCAGGAGGGGGTTGGGAACCCCTGATAAGGGTAATTAAATCCTCAGCCATCTTAAGCATCTGTTTTTTAGGCATAGGGGCCTGTGGGGAGGTTTGTGGACCCGGTTTCCTAACTTTTAAGGGGGCTTTAAGTTTAGCATAAGACTTAATAGAGATAGTTGTCGGTTTGAAGACACCTTCAGAAACCGAAGGCCAGTCCAAAATCTCTGGATCACCGTCAGGGTTGGCGTCCGAGGGGTGAGAGGGAACCGGCTCTTGAGGCCCAGCTGATTCGGTCTGGGAGGCCGTCAGAATTTCTAAATCAGCGGTAGTCAGGGGCTGCGTAGGAGCCTCGCTGAAAACCGGAGAACCGGCGGCAGGCCTTGCTGAGGCCTCGGTATCTGGTCTTGGCCTTGGTTGCCTGTCCTTATCCTTGCGTTTTTTAATCATTGCTGATGTCGGTTGCTCCGACAACATGCTATAGTTAAATTTTGTGCCAAAATAATGTCGGGCGAAATCTGCCCGACGCTTGATTGTATGTTTGTTGAACATAGCACAAAACCGACAACCAGAGACGTCGTGGCCTGGCCTAGGCAAGGAATACAATAAGAATGAAAATCCTTATGAGGTATTTGCTTCCTACAAGAAATGCAATTATTAACTTTGTCTGACATAGGTCTGAGGCAAGAAAAGTTTCCCCAACGGGGTACTTAGCTTTAGAGAAGACTTCGGGCTGAAATTCGATTCGAAAATCTCAGGAGCTAGCCGACCGGCACTTGCGAACTGCTTCTGCTTCGGGCACTGCACGGCAAGAAAGACTGAAGAAAATGGCGGCGGCTGCCTCTTTTTATCCCCCTGTCGCACTGACGTCAGGGAAGAAGCGACGACAACCGATGCCGGACCAAGACTTTAGGATTCGGCCGACTGCGGGACCGCCTGACAGCAGGATAACCCGAGTGTGATGACTGCAGCAGTATAACACAATGAACATCAAGTAACTCAAATAAAACTTTACAGTTCTTCTTTAAGAATGCACTTTGTGCGTGGTATATTTCGTCTTTAAAGACAAATTCTGTGTGCATCTGTAGCATCTGCACATGCAAACTTACAGATCTTCTTAAAAGGACATACTCTGCATGCATTTGTGTGCATATTGTTAAAAATTGGAACTTCAGAAGCCGGATTTTTAAGCATGAAGAATTTGCTTGCTGACATTCCTTGCCAGATAGCAAACATGGACAACAGGTAAGGGGGGTGTGGGTGCTTGTACAAAATGTCCCAGTTAGGAATGGCAAGTTGGTTAACTTATTCAGGCTCAAACTCTGTACCTTGATTACAGGAGACTAGAGCCCAAATACTCTACACCAACTACCTAGCTAGCATAGGGGGGTGCATTTTCAAAAAAAATTGAGTTTCAGTGCATTTTCAAGGAATACTGAGCTTCAAGGGAAGAGAAGTTTACTATTGCCCACACTAATTTGTTTTCCATGTGTTACTGTTTTGTTTAGCTAGTGGTCATCATCATTGTTTGTGCTATAAAATTTAAAAGCAGTGTTAGTGGCACAACAGGTAGCATACTTGACTTTGGTGCAAAAGGTTGTAGGTTCTACTCCCACACCATGTAGATAGAGTGCTGATATTGTGGTGCCCTTTAAGCAGGTATGGAGCTCCTAGGTGTTCACCTTTAGAAAAGATGCCTAGTAACTAAGCACCTGTTTTCAGTTTGGCATCCATTCAGCAGTAGGCACTAAATCTGTACATTAAACAGTGAAATGTATGATTGGTTGCCAGAAGCAACCTCTTTATTAGTTATAAATCTCTTTACTGTGGAATTATTCACATGACTTTTACTTCTGCAGAGATTGTACATATTGACCGATATTGGTGGGCTGTAATGACAGAAGTTTGAGTGGCCTTTTTGGTTGAAATGTTCTGAAATGTGTAGTCTTGTCATTATCAGTTTATACATTTTACTTCACTGCTTATTAGAAAAAAAAAATTCAAAACTACAAATTTAAAGCACATTCTAACAAGTGGAGCAGTGTTTTACAAGGAATATAATTTAGTACAACCAGGAAGGTGAATCAAAGGACACATGCGTGTATGCATAGTCCTAAAAATGTGTGTGAGGGCCTTATGGTTTAACAGCCCCAAGATAAACAATCTGCCACTGACCTGATGCATTTTCTTTGGATGTGGGTTTAAATGCTGTTTCAACGAATGCAGATAAGCTTTTAAATGCTGTTTCAATGAATGCAGATAAGCTTACTGTTCATGCTAAGTCTGTTTTCATTGCAGACTATATTGTTTTGTTTAGCAAATGGCTGTTAGTGTTTGTGCTATAAAATCTGAAATAAAAGTTTTAAGTATCTCTAATTATTGTAGAACTACAAAAGAAAACAGTATGCACACTGGCAGGTTTGACCAATGTTTATGGTAACTGGAGAGAAACAGCCACGTAATGCGACACTGGAATGGCTTGGGGGGGGGGGTATCCATAACTTTGCCTAAATCCCCATTTGGCCATGATCCGGCTCCATTTACTGCTTTGTGCTATCATGTATCACCTTAACAGAAATTCACTTAAGTGTAAAAAGACTGGCTTTACAACGTTGTGAATCTACAAAAGGAGCAGTATGTATTACATTATTTTCCTCTGCAGTTAAACAATCCATCATTAAATCAGAATAGGCTATCATTCTAGCCTACAAATTATGGAATAGGAAAATAAATTATCAAGCATGCTACTGTTAGCTCTTTTAACTTTTTTAGAACTTGCTATTTTAGAGAAGTTCATGACTCTTATACTGAGTATTTTGCTCCCTTTCTATGAAATCCTGTTTAGCCAAAAAATGCTTGAAATAGTTTACTGAAATATTTAGACTTTCAGAGAATGATGTACCGAGAATCTGCACAAAATGTCTTAACACAGTGCTTCCAACATCCTAAAGACAAGTCCCGTGTGGAGACAAACAGGTTATGTTTGATCAATGCTCTTCCCTGGTAAACAAATTTTAAATAAATAAAACATAAATGTAGACATTAGTCCATGTTTCTTAAAATTTTCAGCAAAAACAACTGTTAAAATGACTGAAAAAATTATTTTTTCAGAACTAGATAGCAAGTTTGTCATACACACACTGTAATGTAACTGGGAATGTTCTGACCTTCTCTTTTTTTGGTGTAGTACTCTCCAAGGCATGTTTCAGCAGAAAACGTCTATACTGTAGTCTCAGTAGGTTACGTTAGTTCTGAAGCATCCCATCCTCAAGTGCAAGTTTTCCTCCTGTGTGTCAGTGATGCCAGAAATACATGACATGGTGACCATGTGAATCTGTCAGACTTTAGTTGGTCTTTCTTTCTTAGGTGTTGGTAGGAGCATTATCCAGCCAAAATATGAAGGTTGGTACTAGCTGTAGGCCTATTTCATTTATGCTCACAATGGTACAACTCTTGTTATCCTGTCAAACATTTTTTTTCTGTGATATGGTTATAGCAGACTGTAACGAACCATATTTCTCAACCTGCAGACATTGAAAATAGGAACAAAGGTCCTTGAAATGTAGGAACATCCAGCTAAAAAATCTGGACATCTAATTAGAATAAAATCTGAATAGCAAGTAGCACACAACTCTTCCTACTTCCGGTAGGAATGTGGGTACTAGTCAGAAATGTATGTTTTTAAACGGATATTGACAAAATGTTACAGAAAAATAAAAGCACATTATCAAAAAGACAGTTCAAAATATGTAGACTTTAATGAACGGTATTGTGAAATTCTAACACACAAAATAATTTATTTTTGCTTCAGGAAAAGGAGATGTAAGATAAGTGTTCTCTTTAAATTACTGGTGCCACTAGCATGCTAGTTTTGAAGCTGCCTAGTACACAGAAATTCACATGTGAAATACAGGGGATTCAGAAAAGTGTGTGAAGGGTACATAGAGCCTGAAAATAAAAACATACCTCCAAATAGGTACATCAATGTCCAGGGGTAAAATCAGGTCTGAAAAGCGGATCATTCCTCCATGAACAGGTTAAGCTGATTTTTGTACATCAGAAATTACTTGAGCACAGATACAGCTATCATGCAGAGAAATACCTTTTTTTTTTATAAAACTCCTTTATCTTTAGGTACAGTCATACATTCTCGGTTTCCATTCTCTCACAATGGACAACAGCATCTGGCCTGACTTTGGACTACCACTAAGCTGTCACTCCATAATGGAGTATAATAAGCAGTGCTTATATTTAGGCTTGATGGACTGCCTTATAGCTCTTCAGCAAAATGATGATGCTGCTTCCTACAAACTTGACCCTTGGCAACTGTGGCGGTGCTCCTGTGTTTGGCACATTTACATTTCTACAGAGCTCAGCATTTGGAGTCAGGCAGACGGAAGCAGAAGCAGTTCATAAATACACAGTAGCCCTTCCTAGAAAAAGAATACCCAGACACTGATGTATAACCTCTCCTGTGGATAACCCTGTCAAGGGCAACTTATGTTACTGTTCTTTCCTCAGAAGAGGCAAAAAGGTGTCATGCTGTATTGTGTACACACTGCATCAGATTTTCCTGCAAAAACAATATTGTAGACATATTCTCCAGTACTTTAACACCTGAATTTTAACACAACTCAAATGTTTTACGTCAAATCAATATCTTTCCAGTATCCTGCATGACATGGAGCCCCTGACTTTGGTACCTTTACTGTCAGAGTACCAACCATAAAGTTCCTTTTCAGGACTTCTATTATTCCCTTTTCATAGATTACATAACATTGTACATTTCTCCCAACACTATAAAGCTCTTTACAGGTGACACTTTGTTTAACAACATGTAACAAACAAATAATCAGAACTCCAGCTATAATACAACTTCATAAAAATGTGTAACTGATTTATTAAGAACAAACCCATTAAAACCGCAATCACATTATTTGATTGACCACAACTATAACATAAAATACTAGAACTAGCAGACTCGAGTAACAATTTGCATTAGTCATATTCAACCCTTTGGAAATTTATGGCTATTGCTAGATTAAGCTCCTTTCTTTTACACCACAAGCAGAAGGTTTTACTGACAAACCTAACAAATAACAGAAGGCCTCCTACACTAACTCAAATCTTCTAACGACCAAAGCCAGGCGAGCTGTAGCCAAAAATGTGCTTATTTCATACCAATCATTTTCTTTTATTTAAGCAAAAACACAAAGATGATATAGAACTCTATCAGAAGTTGTGAATTCATCCATTTTACTAACTAATGAGCATCAGTGTTTGTTACTAGTAACAATAAGAGCTACAAAACTATTGCCTATTTTTACATTTAAACTTTCTTATTGCAAACACTGTCCCCTCATTAGCCAACAACCTGCAAATAATATCCATACCATATGACCTCATATCCATACCATATGACCTCATACCCATACCATATGACCTTATGGAGATTTAATGATAATTCACTTACATTCCTCAGGCCAGACTTTCACATGGTAATCACTGAAAAATGCTTAAAGAAAATGGCACCTGCTAAAGGAATTAACTAGCAGTATACACAAGATCCAAACAAATCGACCCAAATATAAGAGGGGATTATACAAACGCCTCAGAAATTAATATAAATGCCACTGCTGTAAAGACACTGGCTGACATGCATAAAGTTACACAGATGGAAGTGACCCAAAATGGATAAAGAGCTCAAAACTTTGTTGCCAACCCT
>NC_056737.1:1730455378-1730542878 GCF_019279795.1 Protopterus annectens | reverse complement strand
GCCATAAAAACTGATTTGGGCAGTCCTGTCATGGTTTGAAGTCAAGGAAACACTATCAAAATTAGTGCAGAGCATGTACAAGGATTCAATGATGCAAGTATGAATGGTGTTCAAACTCACAGAGAGGTTCCCAGTGAGGGTGGGTGTACATAAGGGTTCAGCTCTGAGTCTACCCCTGTTCAAACTGGTAATGGAATAAATTATCAGACAAGTAGGCAGGGACAAATCAACAAAACAGCTGTATGCCGATGATGTAGCACCACAAGAAAAATCTGAACAAGAACAGCAGCAAATGATAGGGGAGTAGAATGTAAAATTCAATGTACATGGGATGAAACTATCTACAGACAAGACAGGTGGTCATAGCAGCAAATGCAAGAAATCAGAAGGAGCTGAAAATTGACATAAAAAGGAAAATGTCAAAGTACAGCTGTGTAACAACTTACTATAACAGTATAATTTTATAGGTGTTTACTAGGTTAATGACCATAAGGGCCTTTATTAAGCCTTGCCATGCGTCCCAAATCTCTGACAAGTTCTGATACCAATACGTGTAAGCAGGGGCTGGGAGATGAACCATTTACAGGCTGCCTGTGTCCATTAGAGACATAGGTTCCAAACCAGGGATGAATTTCCAGTTCCCCAGTCAATTGTTCAAGTTGCACTTGAATTGGGTTAAAGAGCAACTCTGCTTCACAGGGTAGTCTCTGGGATACATACCTGTCTCTCCATCAGGTCCTGTTTATATCACAGGCAAGGTTTAAGTCTTTGGAATGTGTAATTCTGGTGCTGTTTGTTTTGTGTGTATGCAGAGATCCATCAGAGTGGGGTCTGACAATGCCCTGTATGCCAGGCATAGATCTCCCCTCAAAAGCCTGTAGGAAACAGAATACAGAGATAAGGTCTTGAGGCTGTAAGCATAGGACATGTTACTTAAACCGTGTATTATTTTATTGAGGAACCTCTGTGGACATTCCAGCTGTTGGATATGCCTGGTTGGGTACATATCAAAGGGGGCACTGTACTCATTGATATGTCTGATGAATGCCGAACACAGTGGAACAATGACTTCTTTGGACTTAGATGCCATAACTTTGTTTATAAGTTGTGCAACATAGAATTATTTCCCCACTACTGTAAACGTGTGATGGTCAAAGACTAGATTACTATCTTTTCGAGTCCCTAAGTCCCTGACTACTGGATCAGCTCTAAGGTGTGTGTTGTCAATGACAGTTACCAGGGATGGATGACTTCCCAAAGGATACTATTATGCATTTCTTGGCATTTAGATTTAGTCCATGGCTCTGACACTCGTTGTTTATTAGCCCTCCTTGTCATGTGGGATTCAATGACAGCTCCTAATTTGTAATCATCTGCAAATTTAGTTAGCCAGAGACCACTGACATTGGCCTTGACTTCTGAAGCAAATGCCAAAAAGGAGCCTTGACTTCTGAAGTAAATGCCAAAAAGGAGCACTCCAGGGACTGATCCCTGAGGGTCTCCACTTGTGACTGGCTGCTTTGTAGAGGTGGACTCGCCAATTCTAACTTCCTGGGTCTTGTCTGTGAGCTGGTTGGCTATCCACCAGGTGACATACGAGTTTGTTCCTAACCTCTTGAGTTTGTCAACAATGCCAGAGTGGGCTATTGTGACAAATGCCTTGGCCAGGTCAAGGTAGGTAGCATGAACCATTTTTCCCTCATCCATTGCTTTGGTTACCTTCTCAAAGAAGCCCAAGAGGTCAAGTAGGCATGATCTGCCCTTGACAAAACAAAACTGGGTTGGGTCCAGTGTCCAGAGGTTTACTATATCTCTGTTAATCATCTCCCATGATAATTATTTCCATGACTTTACATACAAGACTAGTGAGACTTGTGGGTCCATAGATGGCCCACCTTTGTGCAGAGGGATGACTGTTGCCGTTCTCCATTCATGAGGCATGAAGCCTATTTAGAGGCTACAGTTAAACAGCAATTCCTGATAGGTCATGTTTCATGCTACTTAGAAGGCATCCTGTCTGGGCCCATTGATCCAGAGTTTTGGTCTTGGACAGCATTAAAGACCTCTTCCCTACTGATTGTAGGGGGGAGTTATATTTGACGGTATTTCCTGAGGGAAGATTGATGGGGAGAGAGGGGTAAAGTTGGAGCTGAATTTATCAGCCAGGAGGTTTGCTATATCTTGTGGCTCCATATAGGTGGCTCCATTTACAATGAGCTCTGCACACAATTGTGTATTGCCTTTGAGGTCGCGGTCATAGCTAAAGAATGCTTTGTGATTGTCCTTGGTCTGAGAGGCCAAACTTACGTCAGATTTGGCTTTGGTCGACTTTATTTGTGCTCAGAGTTTTTTTTTTAGTTTGAGGAGAGTGCTTTTATCCTGCTCCGTGCTGCACCTCCTAATTTTTTGTCATGATTTTCTTCCTTCTGTTATACAGCCTTTTGATTTTGTGATTCCACCAGGGTGACTTGTCTTTTTGAGTGAGTTCTGTACTTCTTCCATGTGGGTACAGCTGCCTCTATGCCACTATTAACATGCTTGTACAGGATTTATGTTAACAGTTCTGCATAGGTAGCAGTGTTCTTAGGGTTTGGGGGGCTTGAAATTTTGCCAGGTTATCACTTAATAGCAGGAGGTTAGCCTTACAGTAGTCCTGAATATTCCAGGTTTACCTGGGGGTCCAGGTTTTAATTTTGTACTTCAAAGAAGGCCATTTTGTGGCATTGGTAAATCTTGTCTGAACATAATTATGTCATCCTTCTAGAAAGTCATTAAAGTGTTGGCAAAGCACATTTTAGCTTGTGAAAAAGTTTTAAAAGTTTTGCTTCATCATAGTAGAGAAAATAGGAACAGGCTTTAAAGCATTATCAAAGTCTCTCCACTAAGGTTTTATGAATTGTTTTGGCATTTCGCTCTGGTGGCAATGATTTAGCTTGGACTAAATTTTACTATTAAAAGGGATGTTTACTATTATATCCCTTTGGCATGAATCTGTCCAGACAAATACAATAACTAGAACACCTTACGAAACAGAAAACTAAAAAAAAAAAAAAAAACTAAAAACAACATGTCCTACATGATCAGACAGTCCTGTCACTATACTCTGTATCCTACAGACTCCTAAGAGGTGACCTGTGTCTGGCATACAAGGCATCCTTCAACCCATTACTGATGGAGTTACTGCACATGTTTGTCAAGTGGCATCAGAAATACTTGGTCTAGGGATCTAAACCTTTTTTGCAACATCAGCAGAATTGTTTAGAAGGACAGCTACATTTTTCAGAGGATACCACTGCTATGGAACAGACTCCCCATTCACATAAAACAAAGTTCATGCCTGTCCATTTTCAAGTTCAACTTAGATCTATGGCTGGGAAACAGAAAATTTACCCCAGGACTGTCCCCTGTACTACTAATGGACAAATGCAGCTCCTAAATGCTTTATCTCATTCACAGGTCCCCTCAAATCGTCTGTGGTATGACCCTACCAGTTATTATCATTACGGGTAATATATTAATCGACCATGGGATGGCTATAACCAAATGGGATAGGTTATTTTGAGCACAGAAGGGAAATTGTTTAGGCCTGAACTGCAAGGGCAGCTATCCTAGTATATACCTATGAACCTATAAAAGCAGTTTCAATTTCAGCTTTCTAAACTGAAACATTTTACTTGCTAGTGTAAAGTCAATTTTTTTCATTTAATTGCTTCTGTAAATAAAGTGTTTTATTCTTTGCTGAGCATGGGGAAATAATTTACCTCAGCAGGTAATATAAGCCCCATAAGCAGCCATGCCCCCCTTATGTCTCCAAGCTCCAACAAAAAAAAACATTAATAGGATGAGAGACTCTGGGGCCTACCACCACCCACTGGAAGGAGTAGATAGACAAGTATGCAAAGTCTTTTCACTCCTTCTCCATGGCTGGCCACCTGATGCCCAGATCACTAGTCAAAACAAAGTAATCACTACAACAAGTAAACACACTATGCTTGTGCTACTGTGTAAAAAATCTATATTTATTTATCGTATTTGTTGACGTGGAAAGTCCAACTGGGCACAGAATTCCCTTTTCAGTGTAGACCGGTGGAGAAAAACTCCAAATGATACATGTTACAGACATATTCTGTAGAAAAAAAATAGTATTTTACAAGTGTATACAGTCTACTGAATAAAAATTTTGTAAAAGTTTAAATATCGTATAGAAAAGTCACCATTTTGAAAAGTCTACATAGTAATGGAGTCATTATAGACAGTACAGAAAGGCACAGATACAGATTATTGCTTTGAGCAAAGGAAGATTATGAGCATAAGTCAATAAACAGGGATAAATTTCATTGAACCAGTAGCGACTGTGTAGGTCAGTAGGCACTTCATAAAAAAAAGAAACATACAATATACAAAGCTGCATAAAAGCAGCATCCCTTTATGCTTTAGTCTACTACACTAGCTACAGACTAGCAAATAAAAAAACTAAAAACTAAAGACCAATTATATGAGGAGAACCCTACTTAAATAGATAGATGCCTTCCTACTACAAGGATAGAAGGCATGAACAACATGTCCTACATGGACAGACTCACAGCCTTGTTACTATACTCTATATCCTTCAAACTGCTAAGAGGTGATCTTTGTCAGGCATGCAAGGCATCCTCTGACCAATACTGATAGATTTACAGCACATCAGAAAGCCAAATGACATTAGAAATACTCAGTCTAGGGATATTAACCTCTTCTGCAACATCAACAGAATGGTTTGGAGGGACAGGTATAGCTTACACAGGATACTGCTGCTGTGGAACAGACTCCCCCATCAACATAATACAAAGTTTATCCCTGTCCATATTCAAGTACATCTTGGATCTATGTATGGGAAAAAGACAAATTACCTCAGGACTGACCCCTGTACTGCTACTCGACAGATGCAGCTCCTAAATGCTTTATCCCATGCATGGACTCCTCAAATTATCTATGGTACGATTCCAGATATTCTCATTAGCGGTAACATATAATTATCAACCATGGGATGGATAAGGCCAATCTCTAACCAAATGGCATAAGTTAATTTGAGTACAAAAACGGAATTTGGCTAAGCTTAAAATGGCCCACAAGGGCAGCTAGCCAAGTACATACCTATGACTCTATACAGACTAGAGAAGAAGATTCTGTAGGTAAATGTAAGAAAAATGAAGTGAGTTGGAAAGCTGGGGGAGGTAGTAAGTTATGGAGAGTGCGTGAGAGTACAGAGTAGGAGGCTGTGAGAAAGAGATGAGAGGAAAGTAGTTGAAGGGTAGGAAAAAGGGTGGAATTAGGGGTATTCATCCAGGGTTAGTGCAAGGGCAGAGCCAGAGGTTCTGTAGGTGTGACTTTATAGTTTCCATTTAAACTGAGATGTTGCTTTACTTTTAGAGAAAGGGATAGAGAGGTGGCTATGGTGTTCCAGGCTTTGCTGACATTGTTAGACTGTCACCAGCTGCATTCTTGGACTTAATGAGGTGGGGAAGCAGCATTTGGGTTAAGCAAAGTGTTCTATTTGTCGACTTTAATCTAGCCACACAAACCAGAGATGGACAGTTTTTAGATTTATAAATGAGGTTATGGAGTAGTCTCAAGCTGGGAATAAGACAGTAAGTACGGTAATTTGAGCTAGTTTATTTATCTGAATGTTAGACAGTGGTGAGACTTTTTGTGGGTGATTTACTTCAAATTGCGTTACTTTGTACTAGCATTGCTCGAGCTATGTGAGCTGAAAGACTTGCAAGTTGATGAAAATAGGGACTGTATAGAAAAGTGTGGGGAGTAGCAGGACAGATACTGTTTTGTGATGGTGTTTTCTGATTTTGCCTCTGGTGAGCCTTCTTTACAATATGTTGGATGTGGTACTCAAATTTTAGGTTACTGGCAATATAGATGCCAAGAAGCATAGTATGTGAGATAATTTCAACTCTAGTGTTATTTGCTGAGAGTATCAAAGGAAGGTTTCTGGGCTGGGATGTGTCTTGGGGTAAAAAGAACAGGTTTGCTTTTTTTTTTTTTTGGGGGGGGGGGTTAAGAAAGTTTTGAGTCTGTTAGCCAGTCTTCAATGAATTAAAAGGATTCTTGAGAGATTTGTTGTGGGTTATTGCGTTTTTGGATATTACATGAGGGTGGAGTCATCAGCTTAGTGAGTTATCGTGGCTGATTTGGAGGCATCTGGGAGGTGAAGATGTTGAAATTAATGGGACCAAGAATGCCGGGGAAGAGTGGGAGGAAAAGATGAAAAAGTCTTTGTGCAATGTTAAGGCCTGTGACCTGTTAACAACACAGCTCTCAAACCAAGCAGTAGACGTTTATCAAATCCTAGAGCTGAGCATTTTTGAAGTAGGATGGGGATGTGAGATTGTGTTTTTGTAGGAGAATGGGATGTGAGATTGTATCAAAGCACAGCACAGTAAGTTTGGCAGAACATTTTTCCCAATTACTTTATGTCAGTCTGAAGTGAGATGCGTGGCAAATTTGTGTAGGTCTATTTTATAAGTCAGCAGGACTTTAGGATGTTATTGCTTTTGCAGGAAGACAGAAGGAGAGGTGCTGAACTCTTGTGCAATGGAATTGTGGGACTATTTCAGGGATACCTTTGCTCTACTGCCAAGTAAGTTAGTTAGTCATTATGGTGTGCCAAAGATCACAGTGTTAGTTTTGTTCTGGTTTACTGAAAGAGGGTCAGCAAGGAACCAGACCCAGAGCTGCAAAAATATAGTGTTTGTACGAGGTCAGTTGTTAAGTTGTTGATAAACAGTAAGAATAGTAAGGTACTAAGAAATTAATTTTGCAGAATATCTGAACTCAGACCATCTTCACTAGAATAATTATTTTGCAAGTACTTTTATGAATCCATTTGTTAGACAATCAGGATAACCGGAGAACCATTAGATGATGTTACCATGAAGCCCTAATTTAGTTAAGTAAATTGTAGCTGATGATTTATGGGACTAAATACATGGCAAATGTCTACAAATACACTACAATAAGCACATCTCTGGTTTACAACTGTGTATGTTACCAGTGGCAGAGTGAATACAGATCACAGACATGTGTGTGTGTGTGTGTGTGTGTGTGTGTGTGTGTGTGTGTGTGTGTGTGTGTGTGTGTATATACAGGGGTCTATATTAGATTTTCGAAAATTTTGTAGAGCGAATCACTACAGGTTGGCACCTACTGATCGATCTACGAAATAATCGAAAATCTAAAAAAAATAAATAAAAACACACAAAGTAAAGTAGTAAAGGGTGTAGGCAGGGGGGCAGGCCCCCCCTGCACCCCCCACAACCCCCACTACTTAAAAATACCAACTCTGAGATTGCACTTCAGTGCAATACAGTGCGGAAACGGAAGATTTCCATTTCCTACACTGTAGAGCAATCTCGGAATTGGTATATTTAAGTAGCGGGGGGCACAGCCCCCAACGTGGGAGGTGCATGGCGGCTTGCCCTCCGGCCTACACCTTTTACTTTATATTTCTGTGTTTTGAATTTTTTTTTTAGATTTTCGATTATTTCGTAGATCAATCTGTAGGTGTCGACCTACAGTGATTTGCTCTAGAAAATTTTTGAAAATCTAATATAGACCCTGTATACAGTACTAGGTTAATAATGTTTATCTGTATATAGGCAAAAGTTTAGCTATTCAGACTGCCAAACACAATCGCACAAAACATTTAATCATAATAAGACAAACAATTGGCACCAGAGAGACCCCCACAGCCATGATGGCTTCCTATATCTATAGAACTGAGTGTACCACAGCAGGCCTCTGGACAGAAAAATAAAATAAAAGCCCTTCATCCCTTTGACAGTCCTAACAACTCAGGTTTGTTATAATAGGTACATTCAAACAAAGTCAGCAAAGAATAGTGTCTGGAAGAACCCAGGCTATATTTTAGAAAAAATACTTTCAAAAGCTGTAGTTCTCACAACATATTACAGCAAGAAATCACCACAATATTAAGTGAGGAAAAAGCAGGAATATATAAAATTTACATTTTTAGCTAATAACTAAATACTTAGCAACTGAGAAATACTGCATACACCAAAAACAGTAAATGTTATGCTGTAAACCATTTCATCTGTAAATACTTTATGTAAAATGGCAGGTGGTCAATACACACACTTCTGAATTACATTTTTTGTTTTATAATCCAATATGCATAGTTGCACTGTGTACTTTACTGCCTTCCAGTAACCATGTATACTGCATGGTTCATTTACCATTAAAAGAAATAAATTGTCACCAGGAAGTGAGGACTATTAATAACGGACTTGCACGCTTTAAAGACCAGAGTATAATTACATAATTCTCAGGTGGTGGGCAGTCCTTCTAGCAGTTCAACCATTCATTGTTAAACACATTATGATGAAATACTTTCAGTGCTTGTAGCCTGCCAATCACAATATGACTAGTCCTTTCTTCTTAGTCACGTATTAGTCCTTTACTGTAATATAAAACACAAGGCATCACAACATCCAGTGCTGTTTAAAACTGAATATTAAACAGAAGTTGCTTCTCAACTTGCAGATATTGAAAATAGATACAACAGTCCTTGAAAAGTAGGTAAATACATCTAAACCATATTATAACTTGTAAAATAAAAAAGAACCTACAACACATCCTGGAAACAAATCATTCAGTTATTAAGATCACAAACTATGCACAATGTCTTTTGAACAAATGAGGCATGAACTCATCATGAACGACAGCTGCACTGCTTTGAACATTTTTTTCCAAAATGCCCTGCTGTAAAGTCATATCAAAGGTACACCTCTCAACTGTCTAGATTTTTGCTGCATATTTTTTGTCTCTCCTTATAAAATTTGTGGATTTCTGGTAAATCACTAGGATGACCTGAGGATTGAAGTCAGCAAATAATAACATACATTTGAGTGTCAGACTTCAAATCCCTCAGAAAATGTATGTTAACACAAAATTTGTTCCTTTAGCAGCTTTCTAAATTTATAACACCAATATTTAAAATCTGTGTCTATTTTGGGGCCTCTGTCCCCCCATTTTGTCAGGTTTTGTCCAAATTTCTTGCACTAAGAGGTTGACAGTATGTCAAGGAGTCTACATTGTGTTACATGGATATTCTACTAGCAAGTATTGTTAATAAAAAACATTGTGTCTGATAGTACGTACACGCACACACACACGCACGCACGCACACACACACGCACACACACACGCACGCACACACACACACGCTGACTCAGTCAAACAGAGTATACATTGCGTTAACACAATGAGATCTTGACTGCAACTCCTGAACCACAGCAGGACTCTGCCCGGGGAAATAACACTGGAAACCTCTTGCTCCAGAGTCAGAAAATAAAATGGTATCATTCATGGACAGAATCAAACATTCCAGAAAAATTATCAGAAGCTCTGGCTCTCACAGCATTTTAAAGTAACTACTGTCACTCTTCTTATCCCGCAGTAGTGGTGTTGCGGTAGCATTGTCGCCTCACAGCAAGACGTTGTCCCGTTCGATTCTCAGCTAGAGTGTCTTCTGTGTGGAGGCACTTGCACACACTCACTCTGACTGCTCACTCAAAATGGCACTCCTGCTCGCATGTGCTTAGTATTTATATGCGCATGCTAGCTCACTGGAAAGCTTCTTAAAGGTATATCACACGCACTGATCTATATCCTCCCTCTTTACTGAGCTGTCTCAAAAACAAATGGCATTTCAATAGGCATGCATTGTATACAGACATTAATAAAGAAAAACAGTCGTGTCCAGGTTGACGTGCATCTGGAACTAGGTTTTCAGATGCGACCTGATCTTGTGACATAATAGTTGGGACTGAGTTTCGCAACAGGGACAGTCACTGGGGAATGTTCTACTTGAGGAGTTTCATGGATTTTCTCAGAAATGTGGTTTGCTAATGGAATTCCTCTGGAACAGGAACATTGGACAAGTCACTCTGAGGACTAGAGTCTTTGTCACAGGCAAGATGCTGGAACACTGGTTTGGACACTGGTGACAAATGCTTCCGATTTTGTCTAAATTCCATTCCGTCTGATTCCACAATGTATGTTCTCGGTTGTTGACACAACCTTTTCAGAAATCTGATGTGATCAAAACCTTTTGAAGTCTACATCCTCACTATCTCGTCTTTTTGTAAAGAATGGAGCAGTTTGCTGGTTTTATCATAGTAAGACTTCTGGGACAAATGCTTTCAACAGTTGGGCTTTTACTGCTTTGTTGTTCTTAGCACAGGGAACCAATAAATTACTGCTGATTGGTAATGTGGTTCTGGTTTGTCTCTATACAAGTCTCTGGGCAGGTGAACAAAGATGATTATCATGAGGAATGTTTCTGAGATTTAACAAGTTTAGAAAAACATAAGCATTGTCATGGCTGGATTTCTCCAACAGCTGTTTTGCACTTTGAACTGCACATTCAGCCAAACCATTTGACAGGGGGTATTCAGGAGTATTCATAATATTAATGAAGTCCCACTCCAACAAATTTCTTGAACTGCTGACTTGTAAACTATGCACCATTGTCAGAAATAACTCTGTGCAGATTACCATGGACAAAAAAATGTCACTTCAATTTAGTAATGACAATACTGGAAGTTAGGTTGAGAAGTAGGTCAATCTCGAACCAATTGGAGTAAGAGTCTACTAACACCAAATAGTGTTGACCATTCCACTCAACGATATCTGTGGCTACTGTCTACCAAGGTAGTTCAGGAATCTGGATTAATTGAAGTGATTCTTTTTATTGATGCGGCTTTGTACTATTATACACTGAACAAGATGAAAGTACTTACTCGATATTTCTTGACACAGAAGGCCAAAATACTAGACCTCTTATCCTTCTTTTGGTAGAATCAGTTCCTAGGTAGCCATGATGCAAGATCTTAATATAAACTTTTTGTAAGGACTTTGGAACAATCACTTTAGGACCTTTCATGATGACACCATAGTTTGACAAAATCTCATCTGTGTATGGAAAATATGGTTGCACTTCTACTAGTAAACAAGATTGTTTTGAAGGCCATCCTCGACTGGTTGAGCTTCTGGAGAATTGGATCTGAAGCTGTGCGAGTTTTGAGCTCATCAAGATGTGCGGAAGAAAAAGTTTTCACTTCCATTACCTCAAAATCAAGTTGCTCTCTGTTGTGCTGTTCTATGTTTTTTCTGGGCCATCTGGATAAAGTATCAGCAAGATAAAGAAGTGTGTCTTTTAGGTAAACAAGATTGAAATTGTACTTTTGCAATCTGAGCATCATGAGTTGCAGTCAGGCTGGAGCTGTATGCATCGTCTTTCTCAAAACAGTGACTAAAGGTTGGTGATCAGTTTTGATCTGGGTAGGTCGACCATAAATATAAATCATGAAACTTCGAACATGCAAACACAATTGCAAAAGCTCTTTCACAATCTGGGCATACTGCAACTCAGTTTGGGTAAGAGTTCTCGATGCATAGGCTATTGGTCTACGTCTTGAAGAATGACCGCACCTAGACTAAACCTAGACGCATCACAGGAAAGAGTAACTGGTTTGTAAACATCATAGAAGTGGAGAGTTGGTGGACTAGCAATTTTCTGCTTCAGGACATAAAATACTCTTTGGTGCTGTTCTGACCATGACCAAATTACATCTTTGCATGTCAATTCTCTTAGCGGTGCTGAAGATTGGCTTAAATCCAGAACGAACTTGCCTAGATAGTTAACCATGCCAAGAAAATGTTGTACGGCTTGAACATTGTCTGGAACTGGCATCTCAAGAATTGATGTTTGCTTGGAAGGATCTGCTCATAAGCTGGAACTGGTAAACAAGTGACCAACATTTATTTATGTATTGCATTTGTTGACCAGGAAAGTCTACTGGACCTAGGTGAGCCCATTTTCATTAGAGGCCTGGGGAGAGAAGCTCCACATAACATTAATAGTACATACAAGAAAAAGCACAATATACAGTGTATATACAGAACCCATTTTCAGTGATGCCCGAGGAGAAAAGCTCCACATAACATCAACAGTACATACAAGAAAAAGCACAATATAAAGTGTATATACAGTCTCAATGCATGGAAATAAATATTAAACACAGTGATACAATATATTTACAAACATTACACATCAACATTATGTACAATTTGACCACTGAAGAGTTAGTCAGGCAGGGTAGCAGTTTTGACTGTTACTTGTTGGTGTTTTGTAGGCATAAGCAGTTGAATTCAGCAAGTCAGAGACTTAACATTCGTTAACATAAGTAACTTCACATAGCCTAAATTTGCACTTCTGAGGGTTCAGCTTAATTTTCACTTCACATGCTCTTTTCAGAACTTTCTTGAAGTTTCTATCATGTTCAGCTTCACCATTGCCTCCTATTAGAATATCATCTACTACAATAGTACAGGGATAGGCCCAAAAAATTTACTCCATCACATGCTGAAAAACTTCACTAGCAGAATTTATTCCAAATGGCATTTTCAGAAATCTGTATCTTCCAAATAGGGTACAGAATGTGGTTAAAAATGAGGATTTTTGGTCAAGCATAATTTGCCAAAATGAACACTTTGCATCTAAGACAGAAAAAACAGTGGTATTTGGCATGAAGGCAGCAACTTCAACTGTGTGAATTGGATGAGGAGGCCTTTTTAATGCTCTATTCAGATGTCTTGGATCAATGCATATTCTCATAGCATCTGAGCTTTTATGAGCTAACACCATGGAGGATACCCATTCCATAGGCTCTTCTACTGGGCAAATAACTCCTAGCTGCACCATTTTGTCTAGCTCAGTTTTGACTCTTGCTCTGCATAGCTGCTGGAACTTTCCATGCTGGTCTGATTATGAAGTTAGAGGTCAGCCCAGTAGAGTACACAACTGGTAGTTTGCCTAGTTTGTCTGCAAAAATATCAGCATACTCTGAAAAAATAGTTTGGGCGAAATTTGAGCTGTTGTCATTCAGGCTTACAGGACAACAACGGGATTCTGTTATTAAATGCTCAACTTCTCTTGCCTTTTTTTCCCTACTTACTGTCCCTGCTATGAATAAACAACAACACAGCATTTAAAATATTGCAAATCGACTGTTTCTCTCCACTAGAACAGCACCTTACTGTACTGTAGTGGTTTCACTTTCAAAAAACTTTTATCCCACCCTGGAAAAGCTTGCTGTAGTCTCCAATTCACTGATGTCATCAAGGCCACTGAATACAAGTAGTAGTTTTCTGGCCAATTCCCTCCCCAAAATGACATCACCACAACCCTCTTTAAAACCCACCCATGCTGTGATGTCACAGCTCCCTGGTCATTCCCTCCCCATACAGAAAGTAAAGGCTAGAACAAGGAAACAATACATGACTCAAGTTTCCTGCTGTGAGCTGTCAATCACAGCAGGTAACAGCTCAAATTACCATTAGCACTTTGACAGCTAGGGAAGTTAGGTGTAAAGGGGGATGGGAGATAAGAAAGTAGTACAATTCAGGCTTCACAAAAAAAAATGCAGTTTAGCCATTCTAAAAAGAAGCAGCAGTAAAAACCACTTTGAAAGTCTGTTCTCTGGCATTTGCACAGTTCCTGTTTTAAGTAGTCATTGAATGGCATGAAATGTTACTTAAAACAAAGTGATAGCAGTGTATGCATGTAAAATCAATGCAGTAACAGGAGCTTTAGGAAGAAAGAGGCCTTTGTGATGTAATTTTTTTTACAGACAAACACTGCATTATGGGATACCGTGAGGCAGACTAACAATAAGAATTACGTCAAGATACCAGACCCCATGTGGTCAGACTCAGAAATTACATATAACAATATTTAAAAGCCTGTAAATACTCCCAGAGTGGTGTTAAAGTGTAGGAAACACCAAACCATGATGAAATAAATATGTTTTTTGAGTCTGTGGGTGCAGTTCTCCTTTAAATGAAAGCAGTCCCATTTTCAAACTGTCTTTAAGACCTAATAATGACTGCACGTGTCTCTTGACTATGAAAAACTGCAAGTCATAGCTGTTTCTAGCAGAGTAACATGAAAGGATTACTGAGCCCTCAATTTTATTCCCTCCACCACCATAAGCAACAAGCTTCACACATTGTCTGTATCTTTTACTTTAGCAAATGTTTCTGCTGACATAACACTGCACTTTGAGCTCTATAGGACTCCCATTAATCCAAACAGTACAAAAGAACTTATTCTTTGCCCACAAATCTACTGTATTGACTGTTTCACCAAGCACAAACACATCATCAACATGAAAAGTAGGGTTACAGCTTTATCAACTTGCCTCTTGGAATGCCCTGTTTTAATAAAAGAATGTGTCTTGTTTGATTTACAAAATCTTTTGAAATTATTCCACTTAATGCAAGAATGACATTTCTGACCAAAAGCAAAGCACTTTTCTCTTCTGGGTTCATGATTTCTACCACAGTTACAACTGACTATGAAGCTAGGTAAAGGCACATTCTTTGATTTTGCTGAGTCACCCTTATGCTTCACTGAGCATGCCCTGGAATTTGCTGGAAAGACTCGGGGGTTTCCCAGGACCTGCAGTAGCTACCATGTGCTCAGGCCAGTTTCTTTTAACCACGTGCTGCATACTATCTACATGAGCGTTGTCACTGTGCCTTCCACAGCTATTCTCATTTGTAAGCACACTTGTGTGCTTTTCTGTAAGCTCGTATATATGATAAATCTCAATGGCCTTATTCAAAGTTAAATCATTGTTGCGAAGCAAAATCTCTCTCACTGTGTCATTATTAACACCTCACAAAAGCCTGTCTTTTATCAACTCATCTCTCAAATCACCAAATCTACACGTTTTAGCCTGATTTATCAAGTCAGTTATATATGCTGATAAAGTTTCACCAGGCTTTTGATCCCTTATGTAAAATAAGTACGTTTTCATTGCAATATTCATTTGGGGGTTACATATTTCTCTAAATTTATTATGTTCTAAGCACTCAGGGTTTTCCCTTGTTTCAGCCGGTACCACTATATGACTGTCTCCCCCCTCCCCTGCAAACACAGCAGGTGCATACACAAATGAATGCTCTCTTTCAATGGCCTCTGAACCAGCTAAATTAAGCAGAATAAATGGTCTTGTAAGTACAACTTTGTCAGAAAAAGCAGTTTGTATGAAAATATCCTATTCCTGCTCAAACACTCTCCAATTTTCTGCAATATTGTTGTCAAACAAGTGGTGCGGGTCTGCGAAAACCTTCTTCTGCAATATTGCTGTCCAACAAGTGGTGCGGGTCTGCGAAAACCTTCTTCCATGTCCACAGATTAGAGTAAAACACAGGGTCTGATAAAGTTCCTGTACTGTTTTAAACTTGGGACAAAAGCGCTTAAAAGCTTTCACTACTGTTTTGAATAAAATGGTTGCCTGCAACTGATGCAAGCCATCTTTTTCGATTCAAAAGACCAGAGTACACTATAGAACTTGGAGGGTAGCTCACTCAAGCAGCACAGTCACAGTACCACAAAGAAATGCCTTCAGAAATATAAAGTACCATCTTAATAATAAAAATATAAATAAATAAAATAAAGTACAAAATGTAATGTGGCTATTGCTTATTAGTCTGTACTATAATATAGACACAGGGCAACAAAATATTTAGTGATGTTTCAAAATGTCTGTGAACGAGAGTCATGCAGCAATGCTACTGTGCAACAGATCGGGGAACAGAGTTTAACAGACTCAGATCAGTGCACTTTTATTCCTGTATTAGCCACTTACTGTTACACTGACATAGCATGGCAGTGCATTTAGTCATGTTTCAAAACAGCCATAAACAGTAGCTGTGTATTAATCCTCCACTCTAAGGGCTGTATGGGTATCTGACCTATATCTTAGCACTTTTAAGCCTGGGTTAGTTCTTTACTGTAAAGTAAATACTAGGCAATAGAAATGTCAGTGTTTTAAAATGATCATTAACACAGGTCAATTAGCAATGCTCTAGTGGAACAGCATGGGGGGGTTATCCAACCCAGATCTTGGCACTTTTATTCCTGTATTAGTCCTTTAGTGAAATGTAGACAGAGGGCAGCAAAACATTCATCTATGTTTCAAAACAAACACAATAAGGGCTGAGTAGCAACACCCTGGGGTAAATGCTAGGGAAAGGGGTTTACATGACTTGGCTCTTAGCATTTTTAGTCCTGTATTAATCTATTCTTGTAATGCACACAAAGAATAGCAAAACATTTAACGGTGTTTCAAAATGTCAATAAATAGGGACTAATTAGGAATGTTTCATGTAACAGCTAGGGGAAGGGATTTATTAGACCCAAATCTAGAACATTTAGTCCCATATTAAATGTTTATTGTAATAAAAGACAAAGTGTGGCAAACATTCAGTGTTTCAAATGGGGAAAAGAAAACAAGCTGAATAACAATGCTTTCACTTAAGGGCTGCCTGAAGGACACGGTGACTATCCCAAATTATAGCATTTTTACTCCTGTGTTAGACATTTACTCTATTGTAAACAAAAGGATGGCAAAACATTATTTCAAAATGGTTGCGAGCAAGGGCCAAGTACTAATCCTAAGGGATGGGGGATGTTTATCCAACCCAGATCCTAGCATTTTTACTCCTGTATTAGTCATTTCAGTAATTTAAATGAAGAAGATTAAGGGTCTGTTTAATGTTTTTTTTAAATTTGATGTCAGCTTGCTTTAATGTTGGTCTGGAATGATGACTGCACACAGTGACAAGCTCTTCTGAAGTTACTGTGTGATCCCTAAACCTATAAGTTTCTCTACAGCTATTGTAGAAGAACGAGTACATCTTTCAGTGACTGGATGGCCTTCTTATATGACTGTCCTATAACTAATGCTTACAAACATACTAACTACTCAGTAGTTATAATACTTAGGAACAGTTTCCAAGAGACTTGTTCTCGACGTAAGCACCTTATTCTGTTATAAGTCTGTTTTATAACCAGGCCTTGCACTGGAGTAAGCAACTTGTACAGAGAGCAAGTATTTCTGGACTGTGGCCCTTAGTGAACATAAGTCTACCATGGCTACACTTAATACAGGAGATTCAAAAATCCTGTCCCAAGTCACTACTGATGACTGATTTTGTAGCTTGTCCTGTATCTTGAATTTTTTTTTTTAACAATTTCATTATAACCATATATTACAAACCTTGTGCCAAACCACAGCGTACACAATATCTAGTCCATCGGTTGTCCTGTTCTAAAATTTCTAAACAATATTCTGTGCTATACACTCATACTTACAGCAGGATCAGCCCAATGATGGATGTTACAATAAAGTAATCCATGTTCACAGTAGTCGGTCAAGCATACAGATAAAAATTCTAGACACCTAGAAATATTCCATGTGTATGGTCTTCTTGAACTATCAATACGTGTCATCTTGTTAAAGCTACTTAAATTACATTTTTTAATCACTGAAGCAGGATTAATACTGCTACATGTTTGAAACAATTTTTTTTATGAATTGTATTTCCATTTCTGAAAAGTTTTTTTTTTTCTGAAAATTCTGGGATTTGGTGGCAGGCTGTTTTTTTTTTTTTTTTTTCTTACCACAGTATGTGGAATGAACTTCATTTTTTGCAAGAATGACAAAAGTCTACAAAAGTGAAAGGACAGTTGTGTAAAATCTTACTATAACAGTAGATGTCCCTGGCTTCACTGTTGCAGCATTCAGTACATAAAGGATGGCCATTCCTGGGCAGCCCTTCGCTTGGCCAGTGCAGATAAGCTTAAAAAAAATATGTGCACTGTACGCTACATTTATGCTCCCCAAACAGAACATAGGATTGTAAGGATGCAACTACCCAGAACTGAATTGCCCCAGAAGACAACAGTTGCCACAGGACAAAGGAGTCCATGCACATCCACAAGGAAAACAGTATCCGGTACACAAGGGAGAGTAAAAAAATTTAAGAAACAGAATGGAAGGTGGAAGGCTGAGAAGAGCCCTCAACAAACCCACACAAAATGGTTTTAGGAAAACCTGCTCTAGCCCTAGAAACCACACCCAACTTGTAATGCTTAGTAAAGGTACGCCAAGAAGGCCATGTAGCAGCTTCAAGGAGATAATTGGTGTCTAACCCTTTGAAGAAGGCAACAGCCCTAGTGGAATAAGCTCTAACAGAAGCAGACAGAGATTTACCATGAAAAGAATAACAAAAGGAAATGGCCTCAGATATCCAGGAGGAGAAGGTTTGCTTGGAAACAGATGAATCCAAAGATCTGGGATGAAAGGAAACAAAAAAAATGATCAGACTTACAAACAGTCCTTGTTTTATTCAAATAGCACCTGAGCTGTCTGTGCACATCCAAGGTATGCAGGGCCCTCTCAGTAGTAGACTGAGGAGAAGGGAAAAAGGGAGTTGCACCAACTGATTCAAGGACAACTGATTGACTACCTTGGGCATGAAGGAAGGATTAGTATGAAGGGACAACTTGTTCCTGTGTAAAAATCAAAAAAGGAGGAATAGCCATAAGGACCTGGAGCTCAGAAACCCTCAGAGCAGCAGTAAGAGCAGGCACCAAAACAGTCTTCCATGTACTATGTTACAAAAAAACAGAATCTGCAGGCTCAAAAGGAGCCCAAGACAATTTTTCAAAACAGAATTAAGTTCCCAAGGAGGAGGAATAGGCTTTCTTGGATGCTTACTATACAGGATGCCTTTAAGAAATTTCTCATTTTGGCGTCAAACAGTCAAAGGAAGATTCAAGGGTAGACAAGTAGAAATGGCTGACAAATGGGCCTTCACAAAAGAATAGGCAAAGCCAGACTAGAGCAACTCACACAAATAAGACAGGACCACAGGCAGCCCCACTGAAAAAAGGGGCCTGGTTTAAAGCATGGCATAAGACTGAAAATCTCTTCCATTTGGACATACGATTTTCTGTTTGGGGGTTTCCTTGTCTCCTGTAAAACCCTGAGCACATCCTCAGAAAATAGTTGCCTGAGAGGGATCAAAACCCTATCACCCATAATGTCAGCTGCAGAGTGGACAAGTAGGGATGGATGACGGACCCTTTGTTCTGTGTGAGGAGATCCAACTAGTGAGGTAACTTGTGATGATTGTCCCTGGCCAGATGCATTAAGAGGGAGAACCAGTGCTGTCTCAGCCGAAACGGAGTCACTAGCAAGATTTTGTGGGGAGTACAGCTGAATCTTCTGTAGGGCTCTTAGAAGTACAGGAAGAGGAGGGAAGCATAAAGAAACATCCTCTCCCACAGAAAGGATAGGGCATCTGTTTACCAGGCCAGATAGCATGGCACTCTGGAACAGAACAGAGGAAGCCACCTGTTCAGAGGGGAGGCAAAAATATCTACCCAAGAAAATATCCCACCAATGGACAATACATACAAATGTTTCAAGCATGGGCATTAATGCCCTTCTAGCTTGCCAATATACCAAAACACTTGTTCCCATAATAAGTATCCAGGGTGTTCTTAAAAATCTAACCCAGTACTTGCTTTAATGTAATTTGGTAGTCTGTTCCACTTATCAGCTACTCTGTCAGAGAACCAATTAGTACACTTCTCATTGCTGTAGAATCTTCCAAATAGGTTATCTGATGATTCTCTTGTATTTTTTGATAACCCCAAACATTCCCAAAGGTAGTTGTCCCTAAATGTCCTATATACCTGAATAAGATCTCCTCTTAAATATCTGTAAGACACTGTACAAGTTGAGATATTTTAGTCTTTTATAATAACTTAGAATTTCACATCCATGGATGCCCTTGTTATATTTCTGCTGTACTCTTTCCAGTTTACTCATGCTTATTTTCCTATAGGGCTTCCATATTGTTATTCCATACTCAAGTTTGGGTCAAGTTTGGGTCTAATGTAACTAACAAACAATGACTTCATAATGTCTGACTTCCTAGACTTTATAAATCTTTTGATACAACCTATAGTTATATAACTATCATTAGCCAATTGATTGATATGATTAGAAAAACTCATAGCTTAATCTACCCATATACCCAGGTCCTTAAATGAGTCTACAGTTTCAATCACTGTGTGGTATATTAAATATTCACATCAGTTCATGTCTCCCAAATATCATATGCTTAATTTTTGATGTATTTATCAACATATTATTCTCCTGTGCCCAAATGGTCAATTTAGTCAAATTATTTTGCAGGCATGCCTTATCTGTAATGCTTGTAATCAGTTTACACAATTTCAGGTTGTCAGCATATAGCCTGTAGAACACCTCAGATGAAAAAGAAAGGTCTGAAAGATACAATCTAAGCAAGTAAGGGCCTAGGACAGAGCCCTGTGGGACACCTTGACTGTAACCAAAGATTTCACCTGTCCAGTTGGTGTGTGATACTTGTCATGTCCTATCTGTAAGCCATGCAACTCGCCATCTTATCAACAGTACATCAATACCTAGTTGTACTAATTTATTGATCAGTGTTTTGTATATGACCCTGTCAAATGCTGAAGTTAAATCTATATGAATCACATCACAAATTTTTCATTCATAGCTGTTATTATATTGTTATAGATCATGTTACAGGTGGTAATAGATCTACTTTAAACATATGCATGCTGATATATGGTTGTCCAGAGACACTTCTCTGTAAAGCATCCATTCATAAGCCTGTATTTTTGGACCTGCCCAGAGAGTCTGCCACAAGATTCTGCTTTGAAGGAATGTATACTACCTGAAGAGTTAACTGATAATGGAGAGACACTTCATAACCTTGAAGTGCCATCCTGCAGAGGAGGCAAGATTTTGTTGTCCCCTGCTTGTTGACATACCACATCACTGTAGTGTTGCCTGCGTACACCTTCATGGGGCCCAGGCAGAAAATGGGATGAAAAGCCTGAAGGGCTAGAATCAGAGCCCTCATCTCTTTGATGTTGATATGGTCTGACCTCTGATGAGGAGGCCAAAGACCCTGAACTTTCAGGTGACCAAGAGATGCCTCCCAACCCATGTCCGAGGCATTGGTGAACAGCTCTTGAGAAGGGACTGGCGGCTAAAAGGGCCAGCCTGGGCTGACAGCGAACTGTCAAATTCACCACTCAAATTACTTCTTGCAACAGGGAAGGTGAGGTACACTGAAATTCAGAGGGGGACGATGCTGCAGCCAAACTGACTTGAGGTACCACTGAAGCTTCTGCAAATGCAGTCTGGCAAGATGAAGCATCAGAACAGAAGAGGCCATGAATCTGAGGGCCTGAAGAAACTCCCTGGCTGGCATGGCAAACAGGGGAAGAAGAGACTGAAATAAGGCTGTCAATGACAGTACCTTTGTAGGAGGAAGAGAGGCCAACACCGACAATGTCTGAATCCTGCAAATCAGATACACATGATCCTGAGAGGGGAGACGGGGCAGACTTTTGGAAGTTGATTTTGAAGAAAATAGATGGTGAACTGCAGATCCTGCAACAATTGACTGGGAGAAGGTGCATGAAGCCACAGGGTCATCTAGATAAGGAAAAATCTGAATGCCTAGGAGCCTGCAGAAGGCAATCACCAGAGCTAAGCATTTTGTGAATACTCTTAGGGCAGTAGAGAGGCCAAAGGACAAAGCAGAAAACTGAAAATGAGAGGAAGACACAGAGAAATGTGAAAACTTCCTGAAGAGAGTGTGAATGGGGATATGAAGGTAAGCATCTTTCAGATCCAAGGGCAAAAGAAAATCCTGGGGTACTAAAAGAGGAAACAGAGGATCCAAAAATAAGTGATCTCAAGAAAGGTGTTTAGCTGGGAGAGATCCAAAATAGCTCTCTAAGTGCCCTCCTTTTGTGGAACCAGGTTATGAAGTGTCTCTCCATTATCAGTTAACTCTTCTGGAATAAAAACCCCATCCCACTTGGGAAGAGGATACAGGTTGAATGGTCCCTTGGTTCAACACAGACCCTAGAGCCTCCGGAAAAATCAGTAAGTTGCTCTAGAGGAGGTTGAGAAATCCCAGAAAAAGAAGGGAGAGCTTTCCATACCATGAAGTAACCCTGATGGATGACAGAAAGAACCCAATATCTGAAATAATGAGATGCAAATTTGGAGGACAAAGGGAGGGCCAAAGGGACAAAGGAACCTGGTCGAAAGGTGGGAGGAGGGGTGAATTGTCAAAGAAAACCATGTTTATCAGATATAGGAGGCTTCTGGGCCACTGAAATCTGAGAATCTTTAGTAGAGGGGGCCCACCTCCCATGCTTCCTGCCCTTAGAGGCTTGGCAAAGTTGCCTGCAAACAAAAAACAGATCTAGAGGGATAATTCCTCTGAAACTTATGGACAGGACAGACAAAAATATGTTTAAGGTCTTGCAAAGCTTTGCCTTTCTCTTGAAGAGACTTAACAAGTCAGCAGCAGCAGTCCCAAAAAGATTAATATTATCCAAAGCAGCATCCAACAACCTGACTTGATCATCAGGAAGAGACTAGAGACAAGGCCAAGATTAATGCCTCCTGAGAGTCCCAAAAGCCACTGCCCTGGAAGAGGTATCAGCAGCATCATAGCTACACATAATAGAGCAGTGAACCACATGAGAAGCAGAACCTAAAATAGATAAGGCAGAGGATCTGCCTCCGGAATCAAGAAGGGCAGATATAACCTGACAAGACTGGTAAATCAAGGCCAGAGCATACCTAGTCATGTGGGTCTGGTAATTAATAGCCCTAAAGGCTAAAGTAGAGCCAGTGTAAACTTTCTTGCAATCCTCTCCATTGTCCTGTTATCCTTATCAGAAGGCAAAAGTTTGGAAAAGGGAAAAAGTTCAGAAGGTTTATCAGAAGAGACTGACACCACAACAGGATCATCTGGTGTTGCTAAATATTCAGTACAGTAACAAAGTGTTTAAACCATTTGACAGCAATGGTGTTTGAACTGGCGGCACAAGAAGTTCTGGGTAGTTGCATCCATATGTCCCTCTTATGCCCCACATTCTGTAACTGGAACATAAATGTGATGTACGACACAAAACAAGATCTTTTTTAAGCTCATCTACACTGGCCAAGCGATGGCTGCCCGGGCAGGGGCAATGCTTATGTACAGAATACTGCAACATTGTTATGGAAGGACATACATTTTTCTAACCCTTTTCTGTTCTTCTCCCCACTACAAACTAAGACACACATAGTGGCAGCTGTAACACTGCCTGGAATTTATAAAAATACACTGCATTTCAGTGTAAGCCCTGTGCAGCTACGTGGAATGCCTTGTTGACACAATGAGACAATAAATATCCAAATCAAGACATACAGCCCTTCAACCCAGTCAGCTGCACTGTAGGGTATAAAAATGAGCAGCATCCCAACTGTGGTGTGAAAATACACAAGTAGATATTCCCAGGCAGAGCAATTCAAGCAAAGAAAAGCAAGACACAATCCACAGAGTGATTTGCTTGTCACACTGATGTCACAAGAACACAAAATAGATTGTTATATCTTACAAGTGCTTGTATTAGCTAGGTTGGGCATATTAGCAAGTCCCTTGGTGTGATGGCATAATGCATCTATAAAAGTTATGCAGACATACATTATTTGCAGCTGCACTGCTGTGATGTCCATACAAGTTGACTCCAGTTAGATGTATACAAAGGAAGGGATGGAGGTGTACAGCAGCAACAAAAGGGGAAAGAAGAAGCACAGGATCACACTGGATGGGATAAAGGGAAATATTTTGAGGGCAGGACCTTAATTTTAGTGGAAGGACAGGTGAAAGGGCAAGAGGCTAAAACAGTGTGTAGGGGTTGACTAACACAAAGAACAGTACAGGGAAACAGCTGTGAAAGTTCACACATTAAAATAGAGAGACATGGGATGGACACAGACAAAAACAGGGTAGGCAAAGTAAAGGGAATGTTGGACAATGCAGAGTGAATAAGGCTGGACACGAGGTAGAAAGCACACATGGCTGGTGATATGGTCAGGTACAAGCAGCATTGTGCTGTCTGTCATCCTGAGCCAAAAGGAAGTTACCAGGATCCATTGCTCAATCTCATTATAATGTGGCCAGTGGTAGGAGCCACTCCCTCCCGTGGTAACCTGATGGCAAGTGCTGTCCAATCGAGCAAATATGTATCTTCAGGGGGTTCACCATCTGTGCCATATATCTGCCTACTGCTGTCTCCTCCCTAGTCTCCACCTGCCTGGCTTTGGTTGAGCCACATCAAGCAAATCAGGCAGACTGTCTACTGGTAATGGGTCAGTGATCCTCTCACAGCCCCATAATCCTCTGCTACAGCCACATTGTAAGCACAGACAGGACATGTTGGAAGTATATGATGGTGCAAAATCTATCATCCAGTCCCGTAATGAAGAGATGGAATATTCCCATATTTGTTCCTTATGACACACCTCCTCAGCTGTTTCCGTGATCACAGTATGGTATAAGTGAGCCATCCTACCATTCACAAACGTAAACAATGTACAACTCTTTGTTATGATTTCAAAGGTGTTTGCATGTCCAAAGGATGAGGTGAAAGACAGTTTCAGCTCTGTGGAAAATGATGCTCCAATACTAATACTTAGCACATGTAGACAGCACCTTCTTGGGAGAGGGGGTGCTGACCAAGCCTTTGTGGGGCCAGATGTTGCAGACAGTAGCCCATGACAACATGCATGCCTGGGGATAGGATGGGGCAAAATGCAGTACAGTGATGAAATTGCACATTGCATTAGTGTTGTGTTACAAACATGCAATGACTTGCAAGGGCAAATGCACTTCTCACAGCAGCTGATAAGTTTGGTCAAGTGGGGGAGTAGCAAACGTACAGAGCCAGAGGAGTTTTTGGTGCTTTTCCAGGGGGTAGTGATTTAAATAACATTCCTGTAAAAGGACACCGACATCAGGATGAAACCACCTCCATGAGCCTTGATGGATGATTCAAGCTAATACCAGTTTCATGAGAATTTTGCACAGCAGGACTGCACATAGTGACTGTAGGCTGACTACAGCACATGTTAGCTGGGCTTTATTATGGAGGATAAGGTATCCAGCCACATCAGAATGACTGCAGAGGTAGGCCGGGATGGTAAGGAGTAAGATGAGCAACATTCACAAATGTTAATCATTCATTTCATTCACCGCCATAAAACCGTCTAAGGCAAAATGCATGTCAAATACACTCATATGCCCATCATGATATGCTTATGTTACTTAAAAACATGCACGTACTGTTAAATAATTATGAATGAACTATGCTAGTCTAGATTACACATGGGTTACTTGTTTACAGTCAGTCAGACTGCTTTTCACATGTAATGAGTCATAATAGTGTCTGTGAAATTTGCTTCCAGTTCTCATCACTGTTTATCATTCTTCTGTCTCACATGAGTAATGAATGCAACCTGGTTTTTGTGTGATGCCTTTGCCTTTATGGCCCAAGACATGACTGAAAAGTGTCCTTGGACTAGCCCATGTAAGTAGTTAACAAATGTTAAATAAATAAATCTTTTATATACACCACGTTTAGCGTACATGCCACAAGGACACAGTTTTGGCAAAGGTACCCATGCTCACTCTAGATCGTCTTTGTTTATGTATTCACAGGGCAGAGCACTGTCATGGTGAGACCTGGAGAGAAAACCAGAATAATGAAGCAAACCTCGGGAGCCCAAATTTATTACCTAGAAATGAAAGGAATCGCCAGGTCATCCAAAACAAGATGAAATAAAGGTAAAAATATTCCAATATAAATAAATTCAATGTCACAAGAAGTATAAAAAATGTATTAATAAGAAGCATAAACAATTTATTAATAGTAGTTAAGTGCTTTCATCCTTAAAGTGAACAGGACCTCATCAGAACTAAATCAGCAGTAGATCTACCACACTTAAATATACCCTGAATTCAATCACCTAATTAACAAATTGTAAAATTAAAAGGCACTTCACCTTACAAAAAAACAAAAAACAAATATTAGAATAAAATTTAACAATACATAAAAATACATATAAAATTGTTTAAATTGATAAAAATTCTTAATGTTATTTATATAATTTTGATGTTTTTATTTTGAGAGCACTACTTATAGAGATGGCATCACTCAATCCTGGAAACACACCAGCATTCAGTCTAATCTGCCACATCAGCTCCATATAATCAAGTCTCAACTCCCAGGGACCTCCCCTGGAGTTGACTAGCACTTTTTCTCATAGAAAAAAAAAAATAAAACTTACAAGTTAAATTGTGACAAAACATGGATTTAAAAAGTGCATTATCAGTATTTCGCTTGCCAATATCATACTAATGTTTGTAAATTGAGTGAACGCTCAGTCTTACCTTTGTAGTAGGCATGGAAGAAGTCACAGCAAGCTACTGCAATCACAGTGCTCATTTGTTGTAAATTCATAATTAATATCGACTTGAGAGTTAAATTAATACCCTGATGGATGTACTTGCAATATGAATAAGCGCCACATTTTTTTCATGCCTTTACTGACCTTGTTAGATAATGGTCTCCCTAGTCCAAATTCTAGACGTTCTTTTAGATTAAATTGTTGTGTATAAAAATTGGATTCTCGGCAAATAGCTTATTACAGGAATCATCATAACTGATGCATTTTTATCTTTCTTTATGTATTCATAGAGCAGAGCATTGTCACGGTGACACCTGGAGAAGCTGGGATATGGTAACACACTACACTGACACCCATACAGGAATGGTGAGAATGTTGATGACAATGAGACACAGACACCCAAGTCACAATCTGATGACAAACAGCATCATCTGTCTTCATCTTGGGTGCGTGGTGGGTAGCCACCCTAAACACAGGCTTAATATGTGGCTGCACCACCAATGAACATGAGGCAATGCAATTAGAGTGATCAACATCCCTAGATGGGGAGGGATCCTGTCATCATTCCAACCACCAGCAATGTTCCCTGCCATGGTCCTGGGTGCACATCAGTGTAGTACATCCTCAGAGTGAACCCCCCTACATTTTGCAGGTCTGCGGGAGTGGCCAGCAGAAGCAGCAACAATTTCACAACTGGCCCCACACAAGCAGGCAGTACTCCTGATCAATCAGCAAATGTGTCTCATTATTATTCTGGCATAATATATGTAACACAGCCCATCATGGAGCTATTTGCTGTGCTGTATGGTATCCATGAGGACACAGAAGACAGATATATATATTGACTGGATTTAAATGAGGTCTATGGTGGCACATACCACTTCCATATGCAACTTCACATGCATCATCAGTGCTACCATCATTACTCATAGTAGCGGTGTTGTCAGAGGTCGGGTTGGGGGGCATATAACAGGATTGTCCATGTGCAGGGGCCATAGTTGGGGTTCCACAGTCCTCTACTGCATCTGGACATGTCCAGCAATCTGCCACTCCTTATCATGTGTGGCTACACCATTCAGCCTTTACTGGAAGATCCTATCCAGGTGAGTGTCGTACATTTGCAAACAATTCTTCTCAGTGGGGACCCCAAAGATAAAGTGCAACAAGCCAGCATACTAGCCATAGATCACATACACACACTGGCACCCTTCTATATTCTAGGAGAAGACAGTCTATCTCAGAGAGTACCTGGCACCTCAAGACTCCATCTTTGACTCCTGTTCTATGCCCCCACCAGCCACAGTATACAGACAGACATATGTCACTGTGTCCCTAGCCATTTGTGCACATGATGACAACAGTGGCCCATGCACCTGTGTTTTAAATGTGTGAATGTCTGACGTACAGTGAGCCTTCACCATGCACCACCCATAATAACGTCATATTAACATTCCACTGCCAATGTGTGCTTATCAGGCCCATAAGTCTGGACCAGGCATCACTGCTTCACATGAAGCTGCCTGGGGGTAGTTGTGCTGCTGATTATTGCTGTTCTCCCACACTGTGGTGGTGTTGATAGACCTTTCCTGCTGGCTAGGAGTGCATTGCTTGATAAACCCGAGTATCCTGGGATATGCCAACCCCTCTCCACACCACCATAAAATGGAGACTGTGACATGCTAAAAGCATTCTGCAGCCAAAATAGCATCAATATTGAAGTGTCACCACCCCCAACATGTCAGGCCATCAGAAGTGAGCTCTGAACAGGTCGAACCTACACTCTACTTTGTTGGGAATTTGTACTTGTGCGGAATTATATTGTAGTTTGTTCATATTCTGTGACCTCTATCAAGATGACATAAGCCTGAGTTTTAACAGAGATCTATCATCATCCGTAACAGATTAAGAATATGAGGTTACTAGATTTAGACAGACTGTCCAAGTGCAGGATACACTAAACATAGCCACAGTGCATGAACTTGCCAACTAGACCCTGTGGGATTTCAGTATACAGGAATACAGCAGAGATGTGTGCCAGATATCGGAAACATGCAAACTGCATGGGTGCTATGCAGACATGTGCATCACACACTACTTGTAATTTCACAGAATGGTAGCTCTTCCTTTTCACAAACTTTGTCACTGAACCCCAAGGAGCCTTTAATGCTACAAATGTGCAATCTACAGTATTCAGTATGTCAAAGTGGCAGCCAGTGTCACAGAAGTCATGCATGGTGTTAGCTCATGTCACACCTGTGATGCGATAGGAATCTATATATAATCCTCTACATGCAGAAGCATTATTCTCAAGAACTTGTGTATTACAATACAGCTGGAGGCCTGAGAATGTGCCACCAGTTAGTCCCTGTAACTGCTATTAAAAGAGTTGCACATACTTTGGTCTTCACAAGTATGAGAAGACCTTACATTTGAATCAGTTGTGTGCATGTATAGGACACCTTCATCCAAGATCTACACAATATTCATATAAATTGTAAATTAATCAATAGTCTCTAGATTGGTATAATTATGACAAGTTACCCAATGATGGAACCATTTACACTGACAACCAATGGCACCTCGTGCATGTTGGTCAGAAACAGCAGGCCCAAGAAATGTAGTATACTGCTGCATGAAGCCTACAGTGAATCTGAACACAGTAAGCAGAGAAGCTATTCTAGCTTTCTAGTCTGTATATTACATAACCTATTGATAAGTCTATTTGAAATTCTACACCCAAGTCAGTATGTTGTGTCAAAATATAACAAAGACAAGTCTTCAGTAAAGGAATTAACATCAAGTTAACTCATTTCCTTCAACTGGCTCTTTTGGGTTTGTACTCTCAGTGGACGTGCCATAAGCATTTAAAAAAAATAAAAGTTATTACCTCACAGTTCAAACAAATGTTCATCTCTCTAGAACCATAAGCGTTTTTATAAAACTGTAAATAGCAAACTGTTCAGCACAAAGTAACCTTTACAACAGCTACATTCATTCAAGGTCTTAAAATGGATTTTATAAGCCACAACAAACCACAGTAAATATGAATTATGTAATGTATAAACAGCTTATAATATCTCAGTAGCCATTCAAGCAACACACATACTGCCAGCAGCATTTTTTTTCATAAAACTGAGTTTACATACGAGGCTAAGCAGTTCTGTTTGTGTCACTTGACTTTAGAGAAACACAAAAATTATTACGATACAAAATATATAGCATACAATAATATTCAACATCTCTTTATCTGCACTAGACAGAGGTCAAATATCAATGCAGTTGTGTTTGTCATTATGTAAGCTTAAAGATTAAATTATCTAATACCTTATATAAAGCATGGTTTTGGAATTTCTGTAATAAATATGAACAAGCAATGTCTGATGGGTAGAGGTGTCAGTAGATGTAACTGCAGAAATGCTTGGAGATGTTACAAGGCTGTAATGAGTTGAAGGCATTTTTTTTTTTCAATCACAAAATACTAAGAGCCAGATCTACACTAAGAAAACATACACTACCTTCATCATCCATCTGCTTGGCTGTGAATCTCATCAACAATTATCCAGCCTATGCTAACATCATTTACAAGTCACAAAGCATGCTCACTTTAGGAAATAACTCCCACATGACAGATGAGAGGTACCTTTGGAACTCAGAGCAGGCTGGAATAAGCTGAACGACACTGCTGAGACTGGATATCATACATGAATTTTGAACAGCAGCTATAAAAACATCTAAATTAAAATTAAGACATTGGGGATCACGGTTATCTTTCGTATATATATATATATATATATATATATATATATATATGTATATATGTATATACATATATATATATATATATATATATATATATATATATATATGTGTATATAGGTGCTAGTGAACATATAAAGTGCATATTAAGTCGAAAGCTGTCAAGTCAGCTATATAAGACTGACTACACAGCTGTTTGCCAGGTGTGCGAGATCACCAAAATCCAGGGGATGGGAAATTTGCCTTCACCCTGTGTTTTGTACAGTCTTGGAATTAGTATACTTAATTAGCAGGGGGTGCACTCTGCACTTTCCACCTGGAAAAAAAAACTTTTTTTTTTTTCAAAGTAAGATTTTGCATGCACTGAGGCAGTATTCCAGCACGTGTGGTACTGCATCAATTACACTGTTTTCAACCATATTATTGCAGTTAGTCTTGGGTGTTTTAGATTTAATGTGGTGCATATATATATATATACATATTATTTATATATATATATATATATATATATATATATATATATATATATATATATATATATATATGTATATATATGTATATATATATATATATATATATGTATATATATGTATATATATATACATATATATATATATATATATATATACATATACATATATATATATATATACACACACACACACACACACACACACACATATATATATATATATATATGTGCGTGTGTGTGTGCACGCTCATGTGTGTGTGTGTGTGTGTGGCTGTGTAAAGAAATATATGAATCTCTTCCTGCTAGCCACTAGTACAAATGTGCAGGATTGTGTCTCATTAGACTGCAGCCCTAGAGTTCTATCACAATGATTTGATGTCTCTCAATATGGACCTAGTGGAACCACTTGGCACTCTCTTCAACCACAGTCTAAGTAGTGGCTTTGTCCCAGGAGAGTAGAAAACAGCAACAGTAATCGTCTTGTACAAAGGGGGTCCAATCAACCGATCCTGGGAACTACAGACCCATAAGCCTAACCAATCTTATCTGAAAGGCCATGGAAAGAACCATCATGGACCTTATCAACAAAGACATAGGTGACCTTCTAAGACCTGACCCAATGTGGCTTCATTACGGGTAGATTATGCTTATTGAACCTGGTGGACTTCTTTGAGAAGGTCACCAAAGCCCTGGATGAAGGCAAAACAGTAAATACAGCCTACCTTGACTTGGCCAAGGCTTTTGACACAATCCCCCACTCAGGCATCATTGAGAAACTCACCCAGCTGGGAATTAACCCATAGGTTACTAGACGGGTAGCCAACTGGCTCATCGACAGAATGCATACAGTCAAAGTTGAGGACTCCACCTCTACCAGCAAACCAGTTACCAGTGGTGTGCCACAAGGATCTGTGCTGGGCCCCCTACTGTTTGGAATCTATTTCTCAAGAAGTCAAGGTGAAAATAGATGGCTTGTGACTTTCCAAGTTCGCCGATGACTGCAAATTGGGTGCAATAATGGAGTCCCCCAATGATGCTGACATACTACAAAAAGGACTGACACACAATAAATGATTGGTGCCAGACCTCCCAACCATTTTTTTAAAAATCACGCTGTCGGAGCTGACGTCATCACGTGCGTGATGGCGTCAGCGCCGTCAGGGCTACCAGCCAGTCGGAATTGAGCTCAAGGAGCTCACGTCATTATTTCCGGCTGGCTGCGAGCGGGAATACAGCAGCAAGCAACCCTAATGGCAGTAATGCTCATTTTATTTTTTTACAAGCTGGCTGCAAGCAGGAACCAGGAATACAGTAGTACTATCAGTTTTATATTTCCAATCCAAGCGCCAAGCAGCAGGCAGCGCGAGCGGGTAAACGTGGGATGGATAAAGCACTCGGTTGGGGAATTAGGTAAGAAACAAAGATGTGTGTGTGTACAAATGCACAAATATACATAAATATTTCTGTATTAGTACTGATACTCGTTTGAGAGTATAGTGTGTTCATATAATGTGTTCACACTATAGTCTCAAACGAATATCAGTACAATACAGAAATATTTATGTATTTGCTTTTTCACTTGATGGCAGATTAGTGACAGTTATGAAGAAATTATCAACAGCAATCAATGGCATTTATATTTGTGAAAAATCCTAGCCATAACATCATTTTCATGCACAAAACATGGCAAATGATGTGCCCGCTTACATGAATTGATATAGGACAGCAGAGGCCAGACAGTTTTCCAAATTTCTAAATGTTGCTTTTTTACTCAGGCCCTGAACACCAAGTTGCTGCTTACGTTCATTTTTTTTAACACTGTTTACCTTTTAAGCTGACTGGAAAAGAGGCAAAGGGATTTCATCTTATTGTAGAGAGCAACAGAAAAACATGCACTGTAATTTCAAACCAGAAATTTCCTGTAACCTGTCTCTAATCCATGGTATTGAGACAGCTGTATCACTCTATTTGCCATTTGTGGCAATCCTGTAGCGCTTGGGGAGTTTTGTGCATTGCCGCCTTTTACCTTTTCAGATGTGGTAATTTGCTTGCAGAGAGTAAACCTGCTAAGAGCTGACAGACATTTATCACAAGCACTCACACAAAATGACTGCCTGCAACAGTTTGTGGCTACAGCACCTGAATCTAAAACCTGGCCTCCTGGCACCAGTTTTGCAAACATACATCAAGAGAGACTTAGGAAAAGCACGTTAGACAAAACTAGATCAATTTTTGTAGTCTGTGTCAACATTAGAAAGTGCACAAAAATATTGAAAAAATGTCTTAAACGTGTTAATGTTCTGGTTGTTACTAAATATTATATCATATGCTCCGTGTGTGTGTGTGTATATATATCTGTGTGCGTTTGTGTGTACATGTGTATGTGCAAACTATTAACCTCAAAACTGTTGCAACTTGAAGTTTTATTTATTTATGCTTGTTGGTCAGCTTAGTTCAGAGGGAATAATATGTGTACCTAAGGAGGGAGTAGTATATCTTTCATTTCCCTGTAAACAAATTTTAGTGTGCAGCTTGAAAGAGTAAATACATTTGCAATAATTATTTAAGGCCATATTCATAAACCCATAGATGTGTATGCACATGGAGCTCTTGAAGTGTGTACTGAGACATGCAGTTGTTGGATCCTGAGCCTTTTAACAAAATCAGGTTGCAGAATCACAGTTCAAACAAATGGTGATGTTTCTACAATCATATAAGTTACTAAAGAAATGTGAATGGAAGACTGCTCTATACAAATGAAGCTCTACACTCTACAGGATACCGTTCATTAAATTCTAAGTTCTAAACTGGATTTCATAAATCTCTGTAAACACTGAAGCGACATACATAGTGCCATACTGGAATTTCATATAAGCCTAAGTTGTTTCCCCTATCTTGCTTGGTTGTTATATTTATAGAAATATGAAAATTAGGGCAATATAAATTAGTATATGAACAACATTTAACATCTCTTTAGATGTACTCAATAAATAAGAAGTATCAATGCCCAGACTTTTTTGTACTAAGAGTTGAGAGCTATGGTGAGAAGTGAGAACACAATTTATATTCCCCCATTATTGGCTTTGTTGTTTATCCAGGTATCACTAAATGATAGCCATTAAGTTTCAGTCTTCCTATTTTTCAAACTGCTAATTTAGCACAATGGTATGTTGCACTGACTGTAGTATATAGGGTTCTGGTTTCAAGACTTGTCAGTAACATGCATGGTGATAGCACAAAATTTTATTCTAGCAACTTTCCAAAATTATACAAGCAATGTTTAAAATGTGTCCCTGGTTTTTGACCCTTTGCCCCCCACCACCAAAAAACACTTTATTTGAAAATTAAGTGCGAAAAGCTGTGCAAGATGCCTATGGCTTACACTACTGTCATTCTGTTTATAGTTTGGGTGTGGAAGTAGACATTTATGATAGAAATGTTCTGAATTGGGCAGTTTTGTAATTACTGGTTCATGCATTTTTTTTCATTGCCTTCAGTACAGCCTACTGTTCATTCAAACAAGAAATTTAAAATGCACCAACAAGTGTGCTGTATTATACAAGGAATATAACTTAGGAAGGTGTATTAAAGAAAAGAGCACATGTATGTTTCTTGTTTTGTGTGCAACGGACCAATGATTTGAAAACAGCCGAAAGGTAATCTTTATCCACCACTGGCCAGATGCATTTTCTTTGTATGTGGTGTGGGTTTCAATGCTGTTTCACTTAAAGTGAGTTTCAAGGGCAGAGAAGTTTTAATGTCAAGTCTATTTTCATTGCGAGACAGTATTGTTTTGTTTATCAGATGTCTGTAAGTGTTTGTGCATTGATGTGCTGCAAAATGTAAAAATAAAATCTAAATAATCATTAATTGTAGAAGTAAAGCAGTATACACACAATAGTGCTTATGGTAAATGGGGCGAAATAGCCAGGTAATAGGACATTGGAATCTGGTGCCATATTTAGTTTGTTCTTCAGTTTGCGTTTGAAAGCTGGTATCCAAAATTCAATCGGAGTGGGTGGGGTTACATAATTATGTATGCAAATTAGATGTTAATCAGCGTACAGATTTGTACCTATTTTTCATGGGCCTTGTCCAGATTTTTGATGTTTCCAGGTTGAGAGGTATGATTGGTGCCAAAGCCACAGACTTAAACTAAATGCAAAAAATGCATTATCATCCCTTTTGGCAAAGGGGAAGTCCCTGCAAATTACAAAATTAACAGTGCCCCCCTTAGCTCAAACCCACTGGTGAGAGATTTGGGAACACCAGTTAACAGCAGCCTTAACATGGATCACCAAGTGTCCACAGTGGTAAGGAAGGCCTTCTATGTTGCACATCTCATAAGTAAGGGCACTGCATCCAGAGTTAAGGATGTTACAACTCCCCTGTGCTCATACTTCATCAGACCGAGTACAATGCTCCCTTCTGTATGCACCTCACCAGACACCTGCAACAGCTGGAAAGACCTCAGAGGTTTCACTCCAAGAAAATTCAGGGCCTTCAACACAAAACCTACGTGGACAGACTGAAGGCCCTGCCACTGTACTCTGTATCTTATAGGCTGGTGAGAGACAACTTTTGCCTGGCCTACAAAGCCATCTCAGACATGGCTCTAATGGAAATGCTGCACATCCTCAAGTCAAATGGGATAAGATTCACTTGCTTCAAGGACCTTAGCCTAGCCTGTGACATTAACAGGACATGCTGGAGAGACAGACATGTTTGCCACTCCCCTGAAACAAACTCCAAATTCACATAAAACAGAGTTCCTATATGACCCTATTTAAGCACAACTTAGACATCTGGATGGGAGACCATAAATTTACCCCGGGGTTGTCACCTATGTTCCTCCTGGATAACGGCATTCAGTGCTGACCACAGACTCGCACAGCAAATATAGACCATACAACTTGGCAAATAAGAGAACAAGGGTATAACAAGAAGTTTATAAAAGCCCTACTGCCAATAGCCTAACACCCTCCTATGAACCTATGATGATTAGTCCTTTAAACCTCATGTTGTTGTCAGACATTAAGATATAACACAGGAATTTGATGTTCACTGATGGCAAGAGTAGCATCTTGACTGCTGGTGACCTGGGTGGCCTCTTCCCGTATTACAATTTCCTAGAAGACTAGAGAATTTTTTTTTCTTTTTACTTTTTTCCAGCATTATTTCCCCTTCTTCCACACCATCTAGCAGGCCTCCCCAACAAGACTTAAGCCCATCTGGAGTCCAGATCCTCTGCAGAAGAGCTGCCCATATGGACCAACATCCTGGTAGACATCAGACAGCTCGCATCCTCACTGCCAACAACAGAAGACTTTTTTTTATATATTCTAACTCTGTTCCCCTTGGTGTTGACATGGGTACATGGGCTGTCTGTGCCTCACTACTTCCACGTGCATGTTCCTTCACACATCAAGGCAAGGAGTACCACAATCACCCGGTGGTGAGAGATTTGGGAACAAAGGTTAACAGCAGCCTTAACTTGGATCACCAAATGTCCACAGTGGTAAGGAAGGCCTTCCATGTTGCACATCTCTAAGGAAGGGCATTGCATCCAGAGCTAAGGATGTTACAACTCCACTGTGCAATCTACTCTCTGCCATAGGCCAGCCCCCCCCCCCAAGAATATTCTTTGTGCTAGCCAGATAAGGTTTGTGATGCGTAGAAAGACTGAGGATTTTTGCATCCTTTCACAAAATAAAACACATTCACTTCAGTCTTTTAGTCTCTTGTCTGCAACTAGTAAGTTGCAGTTAAGTAAGCTGTTCGACACTTCTGCACCTTTTAGTGCCATGACACTGACTGACTTGCTATTATCTATTAAATGCAACTAACTGGAGCTTCTGAGACACTTGTCAGCCATAACGCAGCTCAGAAAGACAAATGCAAACCTGCAAATTAGTTTATCAATATTTTCAGCTCTATGCACTTGAATACAATAGGAGTAAAACATGTTGAAGAGATGTTAATGGGCATGATGTTTATGTTCTCATTGTTTTTACAGGATTCTCTGTCACTTATAAAACTTACAACCAATAGGGACATGAATCCTGACTACTACAACCATCTCTCCAGTCAGGGTCCAAACAGAGAGAGAAGTCAGCAAACAAAGGAATTATTGCTGAAATTGAATTCACCCTCAAGTCATGGCGAGTACATTCATGAGGTGGACCATGCGTTTCACAAAATCTCACCAAGATGACACTGATACATAAACTGTTTTTTAAATAGCATATATCATGGACACATGTAGGTCAAAAATTAAGAGAGCGTTAGGTGCACAAGACCCAAGATAAAAAGTACCCAATAATGGTAGGCGAACTGGTGCAAGGAATGGAAAAATGACAGTGAAGAATGCTCAAAATATGGAAACATTCCTACAATGGAGCCAGGCCAGGCCCAGGGGAAGGTCCCCACCCCCACCCCCAATTGTAGAAGGCAGTAGCAGACCACATAAATCACAGAAACTGATAGGCCAAAGAACAGCCATAGAGACAACAGAGTGGACTACTGAGGTTAAGAAAAGGTATGCATTATTACTATTATGTCAAAAGCCCAGAATTTCCAGATACAAGATATACAAAAAGATTAAGACAGAAATTAGAGGAAAGAAAAATACTTTCACAAGAAAAACTGCAGAAGCTTTAAATAAAAATTAGTGTTGACTAATACAACAGATCTGTGAAAAACATTAAACAGACCAAGAAACTTTGATTTACTTGGAAAAAGAAGCACCTGAGGAAATGCAGAAATATAAACAACAAAACCTAGAGATTTTTCAAAAGTATAAAAAAGAAATATGGACATGGGAAAGAGAGAGATATTTGATTTGGTGCAATATTTATGCAACGTCGAAAGCCAAATTACTTCAATACAAAAAAGGCAGCCTCAAAGATATTCAGAGAAAAATAAAGGCAAAGGCATTCAGATATGGAAAAATTTACAATAAAAAAATAATATCACAAAGAGGGAATGTAGAAAAGAAGATTAGTAAAGTAAAAGTTAAAAAAAAAATAGAAGCTGAAGTTATGGAATGCCTGCAAAGTGAAGGATTTGGTGCAGAAAGTCTAACACAGGTTATATCACAGCAAGATAGAACGAGTCCCCAAAGTAAGGAGAAACAGGAAGATCAGGAGACATCTGAAGAAGAAATATGGATATGGTAAAGAAAAAGATTTAATATGGTGTAATATTTATGAAAGGAGAAGGCAATACTAATCAATACAAAAAGAACACACCAAAGATATTTGAAGAGAAATACAGGCAAAGGAATCCAGACATGGAAAAAGTACAGTTATGCAAAATATTACTATAACAGTAGATGTCCTTACCCTCACCGCTGCAGTATTCCTTATGAATGGGATTCCCTGCCATGAAGCCCTCTGTCCGGCGAGTTTACAAAAGTCTACCATTGCTTTAAGGCATTCTGAACATCACCTGGACACTCCTTGCGTAGGGTAGGGCGTAAAGGTGACGTTCAGGCGTACCATCCTCAGAAATGATTGCCCCAGTAGGAACAGCAGTCCAAGGAAAACCAAGGAGAATCTGCACAGCCAGGAGGGGCAAAAGATCAGAGGGATGGAGGGAGGGAGTGAGTACTGCAGTGGTGAAGGAAAGGACATCTACCGTTATGGTAAGATTTTACTCAACTGTACTATGTCCTTGCATTCACCGCTGCAGTATTCCTTACTAATGGGAGAGTGCAAAAGCTCAAGAAGAAACTTGGGAGGAGGAAGCAGCAGAGCCTCCAAGAAGCCATGAAGAATGGCAGCAGCAAAACCAGCTCTAGCTCTGGAGATGCCATCCATCTGGTAATGTTTGGTGAAGGTATGCACAGAAGTCCAGGTAGCAGCTTCAAGAATAGAATTGGGGTCTATGCCTTTGAAAAAACACCAGAAGAAGCCACAGCTCTAGTGGAATGAGCCTTTACAGAAGAAGGAAGGCTCTCACCGTGAAAAGTGTAACAAAAGGAAACAGCCTTTGAAATCCAAGAGGAAACAGTTTGCTTGGAAACATCTAAACCTAAAGACCTAGGATGAAAAGAAACAAAACTGGTCAGACTTTCTGATAGCATTAGTTTTATCCAAATAAAATCTGAGCTGTCTATGCACATCTAAGGTATGCAGCACCCTCTCACTGTCAGATTGCAGAGAGGGAAATAAAGTAAGCAAATTCATAAACTCTTAAGTGACAACTCACTAACCACCTTGGGCATGAAAAAAGGATTAGTATGCAAGGACACCCTGTCCTCATGAAATATCAAAAAAGGTGGACAAGCCATAAGGGCTTACAACTCAGACACCCATTTGACAGAAGTAAAAGCTAACAAAAGAACTGTCTTCCAAGGCCAATGTTGCAAGGAAGCTGTAACAGCAGGATCAAAAGGAGCCAGAGTCAAATTTTCCAGAACAAACTTAAAATCCCAGAGAGGAGGAACAGGCTTCCTGGGAGGTCTAATATTAAGGACGCCTTTAAGAAATTGCTTAGCCTCAAATCTAGAAGCCAACGGGGGAGTTAAAGGCAGACAAGCAGAATGAGCTGATAAGTGGGCCTTAACAGAAGAATAGGCCAAACCAGCATTGAGCAACTCAGACACATGGGCGCCGGGAACCATAGAGCGAGGGGGGAGGGGAGTCCTCCCACTTTTGCAGATCACCTTTTCATTTTTGTCCCGTTCTTTAGTTTTTCAATTTTTGTCGTATTTGCACTTTAGCAACAGTCAGTCACGCACACGATGACATCAGCTCAGTGCACATATTTCCGGGTTTGAATGCGAGCAGGAGCAGACAGTTTTGGCTGTTGCTGAAGAAGAAGGAAGGTTTCCGGCTGGTGTGCTTGCTTTGAATGTGAGCGGGAACAGACAGTTTTAGCTGTTGAAGGTTTTATTTAGCTTGGTGCATGTATTTCCAGCTGGTTTCAGCTACTGCTGAAGGATTTAACTTTGGAGTCTGGTGGGAGTTACAGAGAATACCAGAGGCTGGCTGTACAGAGTAAGGTAGGTGTCTGTGTGTGTCTTTTCTGTTTTTTCCTTCTCATTACATCACGTCATGCTCAGCAATCGTCCCTTACCAACTTCTACAATCACATAGTAGTCCAGCAAGCAACAAGTTCATAGCAATGGGGTTACAGTTACCTTACTGAAATGTTAGGGATGGCACAGTAGTTTGCATCGTCACCTCACAGCCAGAGGTTCTCTGGTTCAGTTCTTGGCTGGGATGCCTTCTGTGTGGAGTCTGCTTGTCCTCCCTGCATTCATTTGGGTTTCCATTGGGTGCTCCAGTTTCCTCACATGTTACAAAGACATCTGGAGCATTTCTTCCTGGGCCTCTGATGAAAACTGGCTTGCTACAAGTCAAACTTTCCTGATAAACAAATGAGGGTTATAGAAATGTTGTTGACTGTTTTATCATCAAAGCAAATTCATCAAAAACTGTTTCATTAGAAACTGTAAATGTACTTGTAAATGTTGGTTGCTCACTGTTTGAGATTAGGAAGAATTCCTTTACTTTATAGTGCATACAGTCTCTGAGTTAATATGTTTAGGATAAGGAAGGTGTGGGGCATATCCCCCATATGAAGGCTGCAGATTTGTTTACCCCTTAGAAAACTTCTCTTTTTACAGTTATATTTAATTTCAGCAGTTGTACATTGTTATTGCTTTTTCTGGTGTTTTGACAGTAATGTCTCGGAGTTGCTGTGTACCCGAGATTCATTCCTTAACCTTCAATAATTTCATAATATTTCTTAATCCCTTTAACTTCAAGTCATGCTGCAGATTACATCATCTGAATGAAATGCAGCAGAAAGCTTGAAGGTGTTAGTAAAAAAATTGCATTTAATCGTCTGTTTGTTGGTGTGTGTGTGTGCGCAACTGAACAATTGGATTTTAGCCACAGGACAAAGTCATGTGATTCAGTAATGCAGCCTACCTCAGACAGGCTTCTGCACTCATTACCGACTCTGGCTTGAAGCTAGGCATGCTGCCTGTAATGTTTGCTTAAATCTAGGACTACAAACCATTGCCTTATTAGCACTCTCTTTGGCATCGAATACTTGAAAACTATTAACCGGCTGAAATCACATGTAGCAATTCTTCTTGTTTTCCTGAAAATAAGAACATCCTTCCTTTCCACTAAACAGGCTCAAATGGATTCAAGCAAATAGGAAAGCAATATACTACTCAGTGTGTGTGTGTGTGTGTGTGTGTGTGTGTGTGTGTGTGTGTGTGTAAATGCCCCCAGCAGAATACATCAGGTGGCTAGAGGTACACAGGCTCAAACCCTGTACCTTGAGTACAGGTAAAAAGAGCCTAAAGTCCTTAGCCACCATCACTTGTGAATGTACGCTTCAGTGTGAAAACAAAACCTTTTATTCTAGCAATTTTCTAAGGTTATAAAATCAGTATTTGAAATGTGTCCCTATTTTGGAGCTGTATTCCCCCATTATTGACTTTGTTCTGTATTTTTGTGCCAAGAGGTTGAAAGCTATGGTGAGACGCGAGACCTGAATTCACTAAATGATATGATAGCCATATAAGTTGGTCTTGCTGTCTTTCAAGAAACTGCTGGTTTAGCTTAGTGGTATGTTGCTCTCACTGCAGTGCACAGAGTTCTGGGTTCAGGACTTGGCAGTGAAATGCATGGTGGTAACCCAATATTTTATGCAAGCAACTTTCTAAAATTATACAAGCAATGTTTAAAATCTCTCCCTGGATTTTGGCCTTTTGTCCCCCCAACTGAAAATAAGTTCAAGAAGCTGTGCAACATTCCTATGGCTTACAATACTGTGATTCTGTATTTATATATTGTGTGCAGAAGTAGACTGTTATCATGGAAATGTTCTAAATAGGGCAGTTCTGTCACTATTGCTGCATGCATTTTGCTTCATTGCCTACAGGAAAAATGTTCAAACAATAAATTTAAAATGCAATTGTGTGTGGAAGTAGACCGTTATCATGGAAATGTTCTGAGTAGGGCAGTTTTGTCATTAATGGTTCATGCATTTTGCTTCATTGCCTACTGGAAAAATGTTCAAACAAATTTAAAATGCAGTTGTGTATGGAAGTAGACCTTTATGATGGAAATGTTCGGAATAGGGCAGTTTTGTCGTTAATGGTTAATCCACTTTTGTTTCATTGCCTACTGGAAAAATGTTTAAACAATAAATTTAAAATGTGCTCTAACTTAAGTCTAACAAGTGTGCTGTATTATACAAGGAATATAATTTAATACAATTAGGAAGGTGAATCAAGGAATGCATACATGTATGCATGGCCCTAAAAATGTGTTTGAAAACAGCCCAGAGGAAAGTGTGAAAGGCTCAAAATCATGGGCAACTTTTAAGCTTTACTCTTGTTACCAAAGCAATGGATGAAGGTAAAACAGTTCACACCAATTTACCTTGACCTGGCCAAGCCTTTTGACACAATCCCCTACTCTGGTGTAGTAAAAAGATGCATAATGTAGGAGCAAACACTTACATCACCAGCTGCAATGCCACCTTGGCTCACAGGATGCAGAAGATCAAAACAGGAGAAGAGACCAGTCACCAATGGAGTCCCCCAGGGTGTGGTGCTGAGACTTGTTCTGTTTGGCATATACATCTCAAAAGTAAAAGGAAATACCAAAGAGCATTGGCCAGCTAAGTTTGAGATGACTGCAAGCTAGGAGAAGTTACTGAATCCCCAAATTACTTAATCATGCAGGAAGGTTTGTCCCAAATAACTGGTGTCAAAATCATGAAAATGCCCTCTGAGAACTGATCCAATTGTTTGGCATTTGGGAACTTGTGTACAGTGACCTCACTTTTGACCAACATGTGCCCAGAGTCATAAGAAAACCTTTCTATATTACACAGCTTATAAACAAATCGTTTGTGACTAGATCTGGAGATGTTGTTGTCCCCTTTACAAAGCTCTCATTATGTCAATCATTTTGTATAAAGACCACTTTGGCATGTATCTTTCCAGCCCCATGCAACAATTGGAATACCTTCAAAGATACCTTACTAAAATGATACAAGTCCTAAACAACAGGTCTTGCATGGACCACCTCAAAGATTTATTACTATACTCAGTATCCTACAGAGTGCTTAGAGGTGACTTGTCTGGCATACAAAGCATCCTCCGACATAATACAGATGGACCTACTGAACATCAGCAAGTCAAATGGCATCAGAAATACTCAGTCCAGGTATCTAAGCTGAATGTTGTGGAGAGATGGATATACATCACTACCACTGTTCCGGAACAGACTATCCATAAAAATAAAGCAAAGCTCATCCATCCATATTCAAATGCAACATGGATCTAAGGATTGATAATAGAAAATGTACTCCAGGATTTCCCCTCATGCCACTAATGGATAGAGGCAGTTCCTAAATGCTGCATCCCTTACATGGCTCCCTTAAATTATCTGTGGTATGACCACAGTTGTTCTCACTAGGGTTAATATACAATTATCAGCTATGGAGATAGCTAAGACCAATCAGAAAATGTTAATTCAAGCACCAAAAGTTAATTGGCTAAGCTTGAAATTTCCTCCAAGTGAACCTATGTTGTGGTAGCAAATAGTTATAAAAAATTACACTTTTTAGTTCAGTAAGTGCCCCTGTCACCTGTCCCCCCAAGTCTTTAACAGCTTCCAGCACCTATGCTCAGACAAATAAGAAAGCACCAAAGGAACAACCACAGAAAGTGGGTCTAGGTCATAAAAAAGACACAAATAGAAAACCTCTTCCATTTAGACAAGTAGGATTTACTAGTAGTAGGTTTTCTGGCCTCTTGCAGGACCTGTAGCACAGAAAAAATGTGTCTATGAGGAATTAAACCCCTATCACCCACTGTGTCAGCTGAAATGTGGGCCGGTGGGGATGGATGAGAGACCCCTTGTCTTGTGTGAGGAGATCCACCCTTTGAGGTAACTTGTGATGATTGCCCCTGGTTAGATGAATAAGTAGAGGGAACCAGTGCTGTTGTAGCGAAAAGGGAGTCACCAACAAGATTTTGGGAGCATCCTGTTGAATCTTTAACAGGGCTCTCAGAATGAGAGGAAGGGGAGGGAATACATAAAGAAACATCTCCTTCCAAGAAAATGAAAGGGCATCCACCTTCCATACCAGAGGACCTGGGACTCTGGCACAAAACAGAGGAAGTTGTCTGTTCAGAGGGGAGGAAAAGAGATCTACCTGAGGAGTACCCCACTGGTGAACAATGTCCAGAAACACAGCCCTGTGAAGCATCCATTCATGGGATTGAGAGAAGGACCTGCTCAGATTGTCTGCCACAATGTTCCAATCTGAAGGAATGTAAACTGCCTGAAGAGTCATACAACATTGATAGCCAGATCCCATACCAGAAGTGCCAGCCAGCAAATACGGTAGGAACTCGTAACCTCTTCTTTGTTGATATACCACATGCCTGTGGTATTGTCTGTGAATACCTTGAGAGGCCCTGCAGAGAACAGAGGATGAAAGGCCTGAAGAGCCAGCATAAAAGCCCTCATCTCTTTGATGTTGATGTGCTTCATCTGCTGATGAGGGGGACCACACTCCCTGAACCCTCAGGGAGCCAAACGTTGCTCCCCATCTCATATCTGAAGCGTCTGTGAACAGATCCTGAGAGGGAGGAGGAGGCTGAAAAGGGAGCCCTGGATTCAGAGACAACTGCTGAATCCACCAATGAAGTTCTTTCTTGGAGACACGGGAGAAGAGGAACAGGACAGTCTAGAGGATGCACATGCTGAAGCCACACACGACTTCAGAAAGCACTGGAACTTCCTCATGTGGAGTTTAGCCAGAGGGAGCATCAGAATGGTGGAAGCCATGAACCCCAGACCTTTCAAACTCCCTGGCTGTACTGGAGGCCAGGGGAAGAGTTTGAAAGAAAGAAATGAGAGTCAATGCCTTTGGAGAAGGCAGAGATGCTAGCATTGGCACCTTTTGAAACCTGCAACCCAGAAAGACATGATCATGAGAAGGAGTCAGGGAAGACTTTTTCAAGTTTATTGTGAACCCCAGGATCTGAAGAGGAGAAATTGTAACATGAAGACGTTGCAAAAGGACCTCTAGAGAAGATGCCTGAATCAGCAGGTCATCCAAATAAGGAAAGATATGAATCCTTTGAAGCCTGCAAAAGACAATTACAGGAGCGAGGCATTTGGTGAACATCCTTGGGGCAGTAGAAAGGCCAAAGGGCCAGTCACAGAACTGAAAATGCCAGGAAGCAACAGAGAAATAAAAATCTCCTGAAAAGAGGATGGATTGGAATATGGAGATAAGCATCCTTGAGGTCCAAAGGCACCAAAAAGGCCTGCGGGGGCAAGAGAGGAAAAAGGGATGGAAGGGACATCATCTGAAAGGAAGGCACCTTCAGAAAGTTGTTCATATGGGAGAGGTCTAGAATAGGTCTGCAAGTACCTTCTTTTATGGGCACTAGAAACATTCTTGAATAAAACCCTTTCCCCCTTTGGGACACAGACACCTCTTGAATAGTACCCAAGACAAGAGGTCTCTAAGAACCTCTGGGGAAAAAAGGAAGCTTTTCCTGAGGAGGCTGAGGAATGCCCCCTAAAAGGAGGGTGGGAAATCCAGACCATGAAGTACCCTTGTCGAATGACTGACAGAACCCAAGAATCCTGGGTGATTCGGAGCCAAACAGGAAGAGGACGAGAAAGAGGAATGTGGCTGGGAACGGGTGGATAGTCAGGCAGCACCTGGTTTGTCAGGAAAGGAAGGCTTAAGAATCCCTACACTAGTGGCCTCTGAGTGGCCTTATCAGGAGGAGTCAGTTTACTATCCTTTTTACCTTTAGAAGGAGGGCGAGACTGCCTATGAACAAAGGCTGGCTTAGAAGGGTAGCTTTGCTGAAATTTGGGCACAGGAAAAACAAAGGCATGCTTAAGCTCCTGTAAAGCCTTCCCCCTGTCCTGAAGAGAGACTTAAATAAACCAGCAGATGCTTCACCAAGCAAGAAAGTATAATCCAGAGGAGCAGCCATCAACTTAGCCTTAATATCATTGGGCAAATGTTGAAGCCGAAGCCATGAATATCTCCTCAGAACTAAACCAGAAGCAGCAGCCCTAGAAGGAGCATCTGCTGCATCATAACTACATTTGATAGAATGATGAACTACCTGAGAGGAAGTCCCAAGCAAGGAAAGAACATAAGATTTACTCTCAGAGTCTGGAAGATCAGAAAGAATCTGACAAGCCTGAGAAAGAAGAGCCAATACATACCTAGAGAGATATGGGTCTGAAAATTAAATCACCCTAAAAGCTAGGGTAGCCGAAGTATAAACCTTCTTACCCAGCCTATCCATGGTTCTACTTTCCTTGTCAGAAGACAGTAACTTGGAGGATGGAAGCAATTGAGATGGCTTATCAGAGGCTACACTACAGAGGGGTCAGCAGCAGGACATTTAAACAAAAAGGAACAATCCCCCTATAAAACCTATCAAATTTCCTGGGAGCAGGGGCAGAGAATCCGGTGCTTTAGAGGCAGTGGAAAAGACATCCAATAAAGCAGGCATGACAGGAGGAATGGCCGCAGCTTTAGGAGACTCCATCTGCAGTAACGCATAGTACCTATTATGGATATCCGAAACCTGGGCACAATCCCACAAAAACATTTCATCATCCTATAGACCATGTCCCCAAAGGAAATTTGCTCAGAAGAATTATCTAGAGTAAGAGAATACTCCTCCTCAGACCATAGTCTAAAGGGGAAGGAATCTGGGTAGAATAAGCAAGGGAGTCATTATCAGAATCCACCTCAGAAGAATGCAATTCTCTGGGCATTTTAGGGGAAGAAAAGAACCAAGGAGTAGCAGGAACTGAAACCCCTTGAGGAGGCTGCAATGACAGTAAAGCATGAAATAACTCCTGAATAAAGGCCTGCCACTCACTTTGTGGATCCCTAGGAGCAGAAGAAACATGGGTAGTTTTCGGTTTCTTTTTTAAGGGGACAACCATCCTAGAAACCTGAGAAGGCCCAGACTCAGGACGGCATTCCACAACCACAGTAGGAACGTCCTCCCTAAAGAAAAACTGCAGAACCCCTCTAGACCCCCTCAGAAACAGTCAACAGTGGTTCCCTCTAAACTCCAAGAACAGACGCTTGCAAAGCCTCATCGGACATGCTGCCCACCAGATCATCACCAGTCTTCAACCTAGACACAGTAGAAGAATGTGAGAAAACAACCGGGTGAGCCTCCAGGTGCATAACAACCTCAGGAGAAACTCCCGGCAGAGGCTGGACAGCGGAAGACTCTGGTCTTACCTTATGCACCTTCTTCCCAGATGGCTGACCCTTAGGGCAGGAAGTTCCAGTTCCATCCGTAGTACCTGCAGCAAGAAGTTTAAGCTGCTGGTTCTCAAGGTACAAGGAAAGGGAAGAAAGCCTACTACAAAGAGTTTTAAGGACAAATGCCTGACAAATTGAACAAGATATATGGTTATGAGCAGCACCTAGGCAAAAAAGATACTTATTGTGGTGGTCTTTTTGAGGAATCAGTCTCCCACACTGGCATTTACCTTTCCTGGATGACATTAACCCCAAACAGCACAAAATGAACAGAAAAAGTAACCAAAAACCCAACAGGGTACTTATCTGCAACTGTGAGGACTCCAACAAACAGGAGTAAGCACAGAAATGCCAACAAACAGAAGAATGGTACAAAAAGGATGGAGTAACAGACCAACGGTTAAAACAGCATTTGGACGGGTGGCAAATAAATTCTGAGGATGGTATGCCTGAACGTCACCTTTATGCCCTACCCTACACAAGGACTGTGCAGGAGACGTTCAGCATACCTTAAAGCAACGATAGACTTTTGTAAACTGGTCGGACAGAGGGCTTCATGGCAGGGAATCCCATTTGTAAGAAATACTGCAGCAATGAATGTAAGGCCATCTTTACAATACAAAACATAAGAAGACAAAGAGGAAAAGTAGAAAAAATATTAGTAATGGAGAAGTTAAAGAAATAGAACTGAAGTTATGGAGTATCTGCGAAGTGAAGGATTCAGTGTAGAAAATCTAGCTCAGAAAGCACCACAGCAGGACAGAGCAATGGATATCCAAATTAAGGAGAAACCCGTGGAACAGAAAGCAATTGGTCAGTTGCCATATGAAGATATTTTGGAGCCTTCCACAGGAAACCAGTATAAACACTCACTTGAAGATAAACAGCAAGGGAAAAGGAACAGGAAACTGTGGAAACTCTGATGCAGTCAGTGTTGAGGAGTGATAAGCCAGTGAGTTCCCATACGACAGAGCAATGGATGGCACATGATGAAACTGAAGAGAATGTGCCACAGGAAAATGCTATAGAACTTTCTATAGAATGCCTGCAGCAAATGCAGAACAAACAAATGTGCCCTCATTTAGAAGAAAATGAGCTAAGAGAAGAGTTGCTTGACTTAATAGAGAAAGATAGACTGCAGAAGGTCAATACAATCCAAAAGGTCAAAAAAGTTTGATGAATACAGTGAACACAGTAATTAGGACTGTCCACAGAGATCCATGCGATATAACAGAAGTAAACAGGATATATTACTGTGCAACTAAATTAATAACAGATAAAATTCTACCACGAGAAAGTGTCACTGTTAGAACAGTATAGAGGAGGGAACAGATCAACAAAAATACTCAGAAGGATAGACGTGATAAAAGCAATGTGCAGTATTAAAATGGATCAGGCTATATCTTGCACTATTGCAAATAAACTAAAAACCTCAGCACATGCAGAAAAACTTAGAAGATACACAGATAAATATAAAGGAAAAAGTACAAAATAAGCAATTTGTTGATGACCCCCAAAAACTTTTCTAGAAAATTGGGAAACAAAGCAAAAGGAATTGAAAGACCACCCAAAAAAGAAGAAATAGACACACTTTGGAGAAATATCAATGAAGAGTCTACAGCACATAATAAAGATGCTAAATGGATAGAAGAACTAAAAGAAAAAATAAGAAGTTCAGACGTACAAGATATGAAATGGGATGAAATAACAGCCAGAGAGATTGAAGTAAAGTTAAGAAAAGCCTCCCAATTGGAAAACCCCAGGCCCACATGCACCTAACTTCTGGATAAAAGTATTAACATCTTTGCATGAAGATTTAGCCATGAGTAAGAACTATTTATAGGCACACCCCAGACAGACACCAACTTGGGTAACAGGAGGAAAAACAATGCTCCTTCTTAAGAGCGAACCTGCAAGTTATCCTAAAAATTATAAACCAATAACTTGCCTTCCAATGACATATAAACTATACATCGGAATCGATGCCGACAGAATTCAGTCATTTAGAAGAAAATTCAGTCATGTTAATAGAACAAAAGGGTAATAAAAGAAAGTCATATGGAACAAAGGCTCATTTGTCGCTAAATAAAGTCATAATGGAGAACTGTGAAAAGGGGAAGAATCTAAGTATGGCATAGACTGACTACAAAAAAGCATTTGACAGTATCCCACATTCATGGATAAAAGAGTGCTTAAAAATGTATAAGATATACCCTACACTGATGGATTACATTACAATGACCATGAAACAGTGGCAGACCACTTTGCAATTAAGCAATGATAAAGGACAAATTATTATTCCAGGGATAAAAATTCAAAGGGAGATATTCCAGGTTGACTCCCTGTCACCACTACTATTCTGTCTTGCCCTTAACCCATTACGCTGTTTACATAACAGATTAGGCCATGGCTATAATTTGGCTCCTAAAAAACAACGAAGTGTAAAGACTTCTCATCTTCTCTTTGTTGATGATTTAAAACTATATAGCTCATCAGTTGAGGAACGGAAAGCACAACTCCAATTAGTCAAAACGTTTTCAGATGATTTAAGAATGTCACTTTGTCTTGATACATGTGCAAGAACAACCTTTAAATCAGGAAAACTGCAGCACCAAGAAAATATCAGTTTGGGACAAGAATGTGATATAAAGAACTACAGCAAGAGGGAGTGTATAAATACTTGGGAAATGTTGAAAGGATCAACAATAAAACATGAACACACGCAAATAAAACTTAGTAAGGAATATTTTAGAAGACGTAAATTAATTCTGAAGACAGCATAGATATCTGAAAAAAATTCAAGCTACAAAACAAATTTGCTCTTCCTGTCCTAACTTACAGTTTTTGAGTGATTGACTAACCCCAATATGGGGTTGGATATATTAGACAGGAAAACAAGAAAAATGATTCATGCTCATCAAATGATTTATAAAAATCAAGGTTATATATTCGTTGCTTAGAAGGAGGTATGGTCCTCCTTGAAACTGATTACATGTAGAGATCAGCAATCGTGGGACTGCACACATTATCTGCATACCTCACAAGACCACAAACGTTGTGAAAGTTTTGAAACATGAGGAGAATAAATCCAAGATGATTTCCCTGCTTAATTTAGTAGAAGCATATCAGCATCAAGCAGGAATAGAAATCAACCAGAAGTAGATTAAATATCAGGCAGCAACTGAATGTGCCAAGAAAAAAAAAAACAAAAGAAAAAATATAAGGTGAAAGATCAGAAGAGAAGGCAAGAAATGTGGAAAATGCATAAATATAGTTGCAAGTACAGAAAACTTCTGGAAGAACCCCATGTTGATCAGGATCAAACGCAGAAATGGTTAAGGAGAGGCAAATTCAAACCAAAAGATGAAAGGTTAATATTGGTGTCCCAGGATAGTGTACTACGTACACATTGGTTTACAAAGCCCATTGAACATGTGGGAGAAATGGACAAATGTAGGACTTGTAAAACAGAACTGGAAAGAGTCACACACCTTGTTGCTGGTTGTGACATACTAACGGCAGGAGGACTGTATACTGAAAGGCATAACAATGTGGCAAGACTGTTGCACTGGGGATTATGCAAACATTATGGTACTGAAGTAAAAAACAGTGGAAACAAAGCATCATAGAAAATGATGAAGTCTTACATCACATGGGATCATCCATTCCAACAGTTCAAAAAGACAGATGCGAGAAAACCAGATATAGTGGTCTATGAAAAGAAGACAGAAGTAGCAATGATCACTGAATCGCTACACCTGGTGACTACAGTGTCTTGCATACAGTGACAAAAAGTCATAATACATTAGGATTTGCAGGCAGAAACAAGAGCAATGTGGAAGAAAGATAGCCAGACAGTTCCAATAGTTGTAGGAGCAAAGGCTCAACAGGAACAAAAAATTCAAAATGACTTAAATAAAACTCTGTTTTAATGAAATGATAAAAAATTCCACATAAGCGCTTTCGCCTGGAGGCATACCAGGCTTTTTCAAGATGAACCATGATTAAAAATTCAAGGCTTAAGTACTTTCTAGCCCAAATCATGTGACTAGAATAGCAACTAATAAAATATGCAAATCAGATGTTAAAGTGCCAACAGCAATTCATTCATTCAATGAAATTATACAATGTCTAATAACCCATAAAATTGTACTAAATAATGTAAAAACATGTGTTTAAATTACAACTCGTAATAAAGCATGTATGACTGTTTTATAAAGCTACAAACAAACAAACAGTCTTAAAAAATTATTTTCATGTCTAAAAAATCTATTAAGAATTATTGGTTTCTAAGACCTCTGTTAATCATATGAAATGTTAACCAAAGTTTGAAACATCCACTCAAAACAAAATGTTGTCCAAAATAACTGGCAATGAACAACCCATCTAAAATTTTTTTTATAATGAACAAAATCATAACTTGGCCCTCCTCAGTTTCAAAACACTCATAATACTAATACTGTCCTTTAAACCAGGAGGCTTAGTTGCGTTCAACTTGAGCTGCCACAACAGTTCCTTGTATTCAAGTAGGGTTTCCCAATCACCCCCTCTACTGTCATGTAGGACAAGAATCTACTGTCATCTATGTTGCCAATACATGTAACACCATACGAACTGCAGAAAGAGTCATTACTGGGCACATCATGGGTGCTGCGAAGAGCACTTCTGGCTGACATCAAAGATTGAAACAATGCTAATTTCATGAACTTTAATCGTACTTTGACTTAGGAATGGGTCTGCTCACATCATGTATTAAAAACCCAAAAGACTGAGAAATTAAAACCAAATGCACATATGTATACAGACAATATTGGTGTAGCCAATTAACCAGCATGTTGTTTGTTTATCTATTTTTTTATTATTATTTTTTTTTAGGTCAGGGGTCAAAATACCCAATGCAAAAATGAAGCAAGGAAAGGTAAAACTAGCAAACTCAGTGACGATGATCAGAGGTAAGGACTGTACCCAAGAGTACAGAGCTCTGATCTTTCTCTGAAACACAATGTCACCCATATATGTTTTTTATTCATTCATTTTTTTGTTTATATATATATATATATATATATATATATATATATATATATATGGGTTACCTTCAGTTCACTTGACAGCCCACTTCCCCAAAACCCAGTTTACGACACATCACAAACATTCTCAAAGCCAATGTTTCCCAAAAGGTAAGTAAACACTTGGCCATCCCGATGGAATAACTACCTGAAGAAAACTACCCCCCCCCGCATCCCCTTACTAAATATACCAGCTACAAGAGCACACTACCTTGGGGGTAAGGGACAAAGTTCAAGTAGATGGCCAACTGTTCACTAACCTCACAGATACCAGCAGCTTTGGGAATGTCAGTAATTTGAAGTGTCGGGTGAATGTGTGTCAGGATGGAATAACTACCTGAAGAAAACTACCTCCCCACATCCCCTTACTAAATATACCAACTACAAGAACACACTACCTTGGGGGTAAGGGACAAAGTTCAAGTAGATGGCCAACTGTTCACTAACCTCACAGATACCAGCAGCTTTGGGAATGTCGGTAATTTGAAGTGTCGGGTGAATGTGTGTCAGGAAGGTGGACTGTCGGTAAACTGAAGGTAACTTCTCTCTCTCTTTATAGATTTATATATACATATATTATATATATATATATATATATATATATATATATATATATAAAACACACACACACACACACACACACACACACACACACACACACACACACACTACATACACACACACACACACATTTAAATTTATACATACTACATACACACACACATTTAAATTTATATATATATATATATATATATATATATATATATATATATATATATATATATATATATAGCTTTCCTTGTTATTTTTTCCTTTCAAACTTAGTATGAGCCATTCTAAATTCTTTTGGTCATCACATTTTGCAGTTAGTGTTCAGATTTAAGTAATTCATCTCTGATGGATATTTGCAGTGCACTGACGGACATAACCTCAAAACAAATGTGGATATTTTGATCTATTTTTGAATATATCCTGTTTGAATATTAATATTAGCCCAACTTATTTACATCATATTATCCAGATATGCTGCAGCTCCAAGAAATGCATTTCATATAAATGAGTATCTGAAACATAATGGACAAGGTTACATATTTGCCTGTTCCTCCTCATTGATAAAGTCATACTGACGAAGCAGTCATGTTAAAGAAAATAGCCAACATGTTGAAAGGCAGAGAGACTTACCATAAAGTGAACATAAAATTTAATTTCTAGGCTCAGAATCAAACTAGCTAAGTACCTTTTAGACACACTGAAGTATTTTCTTCAAGGGCAGAGTTTAAGGGGAAGGATTTAATATTGTAATCTGTCAACAAGATGAATCTGCCTCTGCAACCTAGCAGGACTGCAAATTAGTTTATCAAAGTTTTCAGCTCCCTGTACTTGAATACAATAGGTCTAAAACATGTTGATGAGATGTTAAGGGCACAATGTTTATGTCCTCATTTTTATAGGATTCTCTGCCACTTATAACTTACAACCAGTAGGGACATGAATCTTGACCACCACAACGCATCAATCTTTTTGTCTCAAGCTCATTATAAACCACCATTTCCTTGATACCCATTTCTTAAGCATGTGAAGCTAAAGAAATTCTCATTTTGGTTTAAGATATTGTTTCAGTCCTTTGAGATGATTAAATCTGTCATACAATAATCCACTTTAAGATATTGTTTAGATGCACAATTTAAAACATGGGCAATTATCATAGTAAAATCATGGTATCATGAGCTTGCAACTCTCGAATCCAGTAAGGAGAGCCTGTTTGTCAGGACCTTGTTAAAGCATGAAGGAGCAGAATTCAACACTTAATTGGCATAAAGGAAGCCTTGTCAATGAATAGAAGGAAGCAGCAAGTCTGTTTAGTTTCCCCATGCATGCAGAAGGCTAACAAGCAAACAGAGGTAAGGCTCAAGTTCTTATATTCAGGTTATGCAGAATCCGATCACAAAAAAAAAAAAAACACTAAGCACTCTGTAAAATACTAGGGCCTTTCACACATACTACAAAGTACTTTGCAGCACTTTGGATTACTCCGCATACAGGCCTTCTTTTCTTGCTGTAAACAAAGTTTTAACTGCTATTTTATCTGTATTTAGCGTTTTATTCCCTGCACTTAAAGTTAAAGTTTGTTTGTTTAATTTTACTGTTGAGGCTGCCCACTCAAGTGCGCTAGCCTTTGCATTTAAAATACTGCTGTTTCCCTGCATTTTTCTGTAGCTTTCTTACAAAAAAAGAAAAAAAAATATCCTTGTTTTTCCACCTTTCTTTGACTAGATTAGTCTATTATACAGGCTTTGCTGTATTCTGGACTTTGGGATAGTTCCTGTGTTGCCCACTGCCTTACTTGGATAGAAGGAAGTTTCTTTGCTCACCAGTGGGAGTGGGGAGCCTTGAGCAGCCTATCTGTCCCTGAAGGAGTGACCTCAGCACAAGATCTAGTAGTAATTGGTCGTTTTGGACCATTTCTAGCTCTTTTGAAGTTTCCTGTATAAAAATCCGCGTTTGCATGGCTTTGCGCGATTGTGTGCATAGCGCAGCACCGGTTAAACAAGTTTAAACTATTTCTGGCTCCACCAAGTCTGCTCTTCAGTTTTTCCCTTAAAACCGCTCTACTTCAATAAAAATCAGTCTATTCTCTATCTAAAAAGCCCAGCACTTGCTCCTAAAGCATTTTTTCACAGGTAAAGCACTCAAACAAAAGAAAGCACTACATCCACCTACAATCCCCTTGAGTATCCATTTCCCTTTAGGTCCTTTCTGGCTCAGTTACTCAGCAATCCTTTACACTATTCTAGCATGCCGAGAGGTTAATTACTGGCATCCTCTCCAGTTCAGCTGGTGAATCTGGGAATCTTGAGGCAATGTTACAACTGCCTCATGTACACAGACAACCCTCTCCTCCTCCCAACAAATACAAATATATGTGAGAGATGCAACTATATAGCCAAACTGTAGGCTGAGCACTCTCGACTCAGTACTGGCAAGACCAGTCAGGAGGAGAAGGTAACCACACACAACACAAACCCAGTCTCACATAGGCCAAACACAACTGAAAACCAAACACATAAACCCACAAAGACATACTCTGAGGCTCTAATTAAAAATCTACCAAAACAACAGAGGCCTCCAAAGCAGACATCCAAGAAACCACTACCTCAAAACATAGCACATGCAACACATATTTCTCAAAGTCAGTGTGCCAAACAGTCACAGCCCTTAAGGCCAAACAACATGCCTGATACACTTGTAATAGGGGACTCTATATAGTCAGACACACTGACGCCCTGCTCACCAGACTGAACAAGGAAAAGGTTACAGTAAGCTGCCTGTTGGGCGCTAGAATCTGACACATAACACAAGCACTCAGGTCACTTCAAAGCAAGTACAAATACGACTCAGTCATTGTCCATGCCGGCGTGAATGACCTGAGACATACCTCCCTGGACTACATGAAAAGAGACATAGAGGAGCTCTCCAATTATGTAGCCCAGGCCGGTATGACCCTGACCCTGAGCAGCATCTTACCCTCACCAAGAATGATGCCACAGTACAAAGACAAAATGATCAGCTTTAATAATTGGCTCAATTACTGGTGTCATTCTAGGGGGATCCAATGTCTGTCTGCTTGTGATGACATGCTTGACAAGCCATGCTGCTTCACAAGGGATGGCTTGCACCTGTCACCCCTAGGCTTCCGGATATTAGCAAAGGCTCTTGCCACCCCCATAGTGCCTTTTTAGGCAAGGCTCAAAAGACAAACCCACCTCCCTAGAAAACACAAGTGGAAAAAAACTAAGGGTAATGCTGCTCAACACCAGAAGTCTAAACCTCAAGATGCAGGCTCTCTCATTATGGAGAGCATCAATGTTTGTGCAGTGACTGAAACCTGGTTCAAAGCTCCTGAGAGCACCCCAGCACTAGCAGGTTATACCTCATATCATGCTTTTCGGCCCCATAACTTAGACCGAACCACAAAGGGAGGGGGAGTGTCCATAGTCAAAGACACCCACACCTCCAGGTTAGTGGCAACACACAAAGCATCGGAGACAATCCATGTCAACTAACCATAGGCAAAACTGCCCTACAGTTTGTAGCATGCTACAGACCACCCTCTCAAACTCAGGAACCCCACTCAGCTTTCCTGAAGACAGTCGAGAGTATGAATGCCTCTCCAAATACCATCATATTGGGAGACTTCAACTACCCAAACATAGACTGGGAGCATTACTCAAGCCCCAACACCCTAGCCCAAAGGTTCCTAGAATTCATAAACTCAAATGCGATGGAACAACTAGTCACCACTCCCACAAGAGGAGATAATATACTAGACCTGATCATCACAAACATGGGGACACAATGCTCCACACCGGAAGTATACCCCTCACTGGTGAGATCAGACCATAAACTAATCTCACTGGAAATCCACATCCCGCCCCCACCCCCAGCAAAAAAGACCACAGTGAGGAGCTTCTCAAAAGCTGACTTCACACTTCTTAAGACTGAAGTGGTATCCTTCAAGGCCCCTGGGCCAGTGAAATAACAGCCCACACCGCTGAATCCTTTATAAACCCCTTCTACGGACACCTTCAAGAATGCATGGATCACGCAATCCCAAATAAAACCAAGACCCTTTCCCCCAAAGGCAGGAGTCCAGTCTGGTGGACCCCAGCCATAAACAACCTTTACAACAGGAGGAGAAAGCTACTACAGGACAGAGCAAAATCCCAAAAAGGGAAGGCATCTCTGATCAGTACTAGCAAAAAACTACGATCACTCATAAAATCATCCAAGGCCAACTTTGAGAGAAAAAAATCGCAAGAGACACTAAGGATAATCACAAGGCCTTCTTTAGTTATGTTAGAAACATGGGTGGAAACTCCCAGATATGCTCAGTCCCACAGATATTGCCAACATCCTGGCAGACCGGTTCAGTGCAAATTTCTCCCCCCCAAAAGGAGAAATATCTATCCCAGCTGAATGTAGCCTCCCTGACATCACAGATGTCCAGGTGAGAGCCGCCCTCTCCAAAGCTAAAAACACAGCACCAATGGGACCAGACGGTGTCCCGGGTTGCGTGCTGCATGAACTCCAAGAGGAACTAAACTCGCACATAAGGCTGCAGTTTAATCTTAGCCTTACTACAGGATACGTACCCAAAGAATGGCATACAGCAACAGTGGTTCCACTCCACAAAGGAGGTGCTTCTACAGACCCTGGAAATTACCTCCCCATAAGCTTGACGAGCCTGGTCTGCAAAGCTATGGAGAGGATCATTATGGAACTCATAAACAAAGACATTGGGGACCTACAGACACTTGATCCTACCCAATTCGGCTTTGTTAAGGGCAGATCCTGCCTTTTGAACCTGGTCGACTTTTTTGAAACAGTCACTAAGGCCATTGATGAGGGTAAGGCAGTTCACACAGCCTACCTTGACCTTGCAAAAGCCTTCGACACAATACCCCACTCGGGCATCATAGACAAGCTCACCAGCTTAAATGTAAACCCATATGTCATAAGATGGGTTGCAAACTGTCTAAAGGACAGAACCCACAAGGTCAGAATTGCTGGAGCCATGTCAGACTCTAAGCCAGTCACAAGTGGTGTCCCACAGGGCTCAGTCCTGGGACCCCTCTTGTTCAGCATTTATTTTTCAGAAGTACAAGCAAACATAGGAAGATTGTGGCTGACAAAGTTCTCAGATGACTGCAAGCTGGGTGCCATAACTGATACTCCAGCGGACACTAGCATCCTTCAGAAAGGCCTCACAGAAACAGATAACTGGTGCCAGAGCCATGGCCTTAAACTGAACGCCAAAAAATGTATAGTCATACCCTTTGGGAAAAACAAAGTACCCACAAACTACCACATAGGTGGTAATCCATTAATTACGGAAGAAGTAATCAGGGACCTAGGGACCCAAGTTGACAGTGACCTCTCATTTGACACCCACATTGCCAAGGTGGTTAGGAAGACTTTCTATATTGCCCACCTTATCATGAAAGGATTCACATCTAGATCAAGAGAGGTCATTGTGCCCCTATACTCTTCCCTTATCAGGCCCATGATTGAGTACAATGCCCCATTTGGTATGTACCTTACCCGGCACCTGCAGCAGTTAGAAAGACCCCAGAAGTACATCACCAAGAGGATCAAGGGTCTCAAACATATGTCATATGCTGCCAGACTAAAGAAACTCCAGCTCTATTCAGTCGCATACCGCCTACTCAGAGGAGATCTATGCCTGATGTACAAGGCCATGACCAATCCAGAATTAATGGACATGCTCCACCTGAAAAAATCCAAATCCACCAGAGCCATGAGAGACTTGAACCTCAACACAGAAATAAATAGGACATGCTGGAGGGACAGATTCATAACCCAGAGGCTCCCTACACTCTGGAACAGAATCCCAGTCCATGTTAGGCAGAGCCCCTCACAGACTCTCTTCAAGAGAAATCTTGATGAGTGGATGGGAGATCGTAGTTTTACCCCGGGGGTCATCTCTGTGTCACTACTAGACAGAGGCACAGTAAACTAAACCCTAAATGGGCACAGTATTATCATTCCAAGGGGTGGCGGAAGCCACACACACTCTGGCTAGGCTTATAAATGCCCTAGGGCAGATAGCCTAGTATGAACCTATGAACCTTACCCAAAAGATCTTCACAGAAGTCCACAAATCCTTGACAACTAGGATAAGCATTAAACAGTGCCTTTAAAAATAAAATAGGTTTCCACATGCAAGAAGTTTGAAAATCCATGATAGCTTCTGTGATGAAGCATGTGATTTTTTTTCCAACTAATCTCTGTCTATTCCAGGGTCTGTATTTTATATTATACATATTTTTTATCCATCTCCTTTGCTTAGGTGAAGTATGCATTTTATAATTTAAGACAGTTTCATTTATTCACACATTTGTCTGCTAACATTACTGCTGTGCTTCCCCAGTTAGGGAACCTCAAGCAGCTACCCTGGTTTCAGTGCATAAGTAATCTTTCTTCTAATAACTCCATCTTGTCTGTAATATCACCATCTCTATACAGCTATCTTTATTATTTTGTTTGTATTTTATTTACTCAGCCAGTGCTCATGACAATATAACCGAGTTTTGATGTGTACATTTTAATCAACATTTCTCATACTCTAACTGCTGTGATTTTACCAGCACCCCCCCCCCCTCCCTTGATGCTTATACTCTACAATTTGAGTAGTTATTTGCTGATGGTATTACATTGTCCAATAAAGAAGTAGCAGCTTGCTACAGTCATGTCGGGGAAGAGCACCGTTGTGTTTAACTTGAAATTGTTCACATATAATTTGACTATCTGTAGTCACTGGAAGACAGACATTTGTTTTTAAGTCTTAAGTAATCTGTTTAGGTAACAGGAAGATAGTCATACTGATATCATCAATGAAATTCAGAGAAGTCACCCTTGCAAGCTGTACCCAATAAATGCAAGTTTTCTGAATAAACTTTTTAGCCAGCCCTAGCCAAAAACGTGAGTATCTGTGGACACTGTGAGAGGTCTACATGCTACCCTGTTTATAATGATAGGCTTAAAACAGTTTAAGAGATTATTGCCTTGTCTGGTATGGTAATGCTCAGCAGGTTACATACCTGTCTTTGGTGCTGGAAAAATTAGAAGGCTGTGCGTCATATTTTCACTCCAGGTGATTGGATTTCTGACACGGCAGTACAGCACTGGGGTGTGCTGTGCTCCTGAGAGTGCTGTCCTTCGGATGAGATGTTAAACAGAAATCCTACCTGCCGATACTGATGGTAACTCAGGTACACATAAAATATTCCATGGCACTTATCAAAAGAGTAGGGAAAATTCCCTAGTGCCTTGGCCAAATTTCCTCTTGTCAGTATGAAAACAAACTCCGGTCTTCCCTGAATAAAGGTCATTAGCCTAGTGGATCTAGCCTGGTCAACAACGTATAAATAAAAATAAATAAGGAAATGAAGCAAAGGCTGCTAGCTGTACCAAACAGAGATAAACACACTACGAATGTTAATTTCTTTGCCACTATAGTTTGTTGATGGTAACATTGGTTCATTTTCTTTACTATTTATTGTTGCACTGTTTTATTTTTTCTTTACCCCTGGCAGACCTAAAACATTTTCCAAAAATTGTTTTTAACTGTAATAGTGCCAGTTCTGTGGTAATCATTTGCCCGGTAAGGCCCTGCTATCAACCTTCAAAATTTCATTAAAAGAACATCTAAACAACACTTGACTATGCACCTGCTCTGCTCTAAGCTGATCTCACTTCTATCTCACCTTCCCCCACTCCATTTTTTATGATAATTTTATATTTAAATATATCTTTGTCATTACTCAAACATAAACAATGACACTGTTTATTATTACATACTACATCTTCCTTATTATATACAGTATATACCGGTCATTTATTTATGTTGAAACTTTTCAAGTGCTTATTGTTAAAAATGAAAGCTGTTACTGTAAATTTTGAAATTAAACTTATGTATGTACTTGTAGATTTTTTCCCCGGGCCTCCACTGAAAATGGGTTCTGCTGACCCAGTCAGACTATCCCAGTAAACAAATGTAAAATGAATAAAATAAATACATACATACAAAAGCTACATATAGTATGTAGTGATTTGAAAATGAAAATTTGGGCAGTTAATTGTAAAGTGTCAATAAAGCACTTTTTGATCAAATGCATATGCTCAAGCGGAAGTCCTTCTGTAGAAATCATACTCCTGTAAATGTTCTTTATTTCCACTCAGCCTTATCCTAACCACCACATTAACAACGGCATTTACAGGTAGCAACAAAGGTAATGCCATACCACTGGACACACTGCCCATTACTGCTCCTTAGCATATTATTACATCAATAACAAGGTTTATGCAGTTTTGGATTAAAGTAGTTTCTGCACTTCCCTTAGGTTTATATAATTCTTTACACACACATACACACACATACACACACACACATATACACACACACGAGGAAGTGATAAATGAAAGACCAGTTTTTGGCAATGTTTTTGGCTGAAGCTAGAACAAAAAGATGCCGTTAAAAAAGGAGAGCTATTAACGCATATCTAAATATTGCAAGATAAGAATCAGTTTGAAAATGTAATAAAAAGCTGGGAAAATGAGAACAAAAGACAAATTACAAAAGAAAAATGAAAAGAAATGTTTGGGGCTCTCAAGTATGCAACAAATTCCAGAGGCTTTAGGACTTTTGCATGGAAGTACTCGCATAGGCATTTGTATACCCCAAGTAAACTCCTGAGGATTTTTCCCTAAGAAAAACAGTAAATGTTAGAAACGTGATGGAGAAGAGGAAATGGGGAACATGTTTTTTGAGAAAGTAATGCATTTGGAAGATTTTAAAAGTACTCCAAAGGGTACACTAATATAAATGTTGGTGAGAAAGAGTAACTATAACTACAGAAATTATTCTTTTCAGCTGGGATATAGGATCTAAATTGCCTACGCAGTGCAATGCCTTACTAAACTTGAAGTTACTGGCAGCCAGATAAATAAATAAATAAATAAAACAAACAATTATTAGCAAATGGAATAAAATCTAAGTGCTGAATATTGTAAATGAGACAAATGAACAGGAGGTAGGATTTAGAGAACAGAGAAGGAGAAACCTTCAGACAAATAAATAGAATTTACAGGAACAACAGATTCAGAATATTGCTCAGGAGGTAGAGTAAGATTCAAAGGAAGGCAGGAAATTAGCAAGTTATGTAATGCTGGAGTGAATGAAAATTAAAAAGCAAACATTATGTATACTGCTTATCAACATTAATGGAAACTATTACTACGGTTTTATTTTTTGTCAATGTATGTGAACTCATACTGCAACTTAAAATGTGATCATTTAAAAATATATTAAAAAAACAACTGCTCCACCTTATATCTTGAATGGTGTATTTTGTTAACACTTCCTTCATTCCTCCCCTAAATTTACATTGGAACTTAAAAGTTTAAATTCTAACTATAATGACCTCAGGCTAACAAAACTGGCATCCATCTCTGGAATTTTTTCTATAAATCAAAATCTTCTGCCTTTTACTCATTCAATTTTGCAGTCAACCACCAAGCTGCAAAATATACAAAGTACTTGCCTGATGGAAAAAAAAATACATATCCGCATCATCTGCTTGTAGCTTGTCACTGTCTGAATCACCACGTGTATGTTTCCTGCTCATACATGCATGACAAACACTTTCTAGCGAGTCATTGGACCCAGTCAGTCGATCATCATTATTAACATATTGTTAATACATATAAAAAAAAAATCCGATGGCAAAATTCAATTAAACTGCCTCTGTTACTAACAGAAACCAAGACAAATTTGACAGTATAGGAATTGTATTAATCAAGCAACACATTAAAATTAAATAGAAAATGCACAGATATAACTAAAAGGAACCAAGGTAGAACTACAAAAGTAAGCAGGTCTGATGAAGTGCAGACACCATACTTTAACAATGTGTGGAAGTGATTTAAAAGGTAGTAGTCAGAAGTGGAGTGAAAACCCATTTATAAAGGAACATAAAAACAACATACTCCTTTATTTACAGTGCTCTGTTCATTCCTTAGGCAGTACTGCTGGGATGCTAGTCCCAAAGACGCAGAAAATCCAGCTCTTATTTCTGCCTAAAAACTAACATAAATCTCAAAGTAAACCAGAATGCTTGCATTACTCTTCCAATTGACTACAAAGAACAGCCTGACATGACTAATGGTAATGGCACTCATGCTATACATGACATGACATATTACTTAAGAAAGATAGCATTGCAGCATCTTGTGGCAAACATAGCTAACATATGAACTGCTCCCAATTTCTATCAATAACATCAACTTACCAAGTATTTATCTGTAGCCTTTGAAACCAATGCTGCCAAGGGTGCAACATAGTAGTGCACAGTAAAGTGCTATCAGTACAAATGTAAATCATCTGACAGTACTTAGTTTCAATATTGACCATGGTCCATTTCTTCTGTGAAAATCATAAAATAATAAAAGCACCATCACTGAACCAGATACATTGCCCATATTGACAAAAAAAATAATTGCCTGAGTCTGTAGCATGGAGGGATAAGGCCCTCACTATGACGTAGATAGCAAGACTAACACCTCTAGTGATGAAAGAGCAGGGTAGGGAATGCCAGACAGTGGCTAACACTGGATTGCTCATTCCAAGTGAAAGGGAGATATGATCTGTGGTCAGTCATGTTTCCGCTGCAAGAAAAGGACTGCACATAAGGCACTAACTGAGGAACTATACTCGGTATCCTAAACTGGTAATTACAGCTCTCAGGGTGTATATGTGTGTGTGAGTATCTCTGTCTATCTGTCTGACGGTGTGAAAGTATTCATACATCAGGAGGAGGGCACTGGACACTCTTCAGTGATTTTGTGCCTATGTCAGCCACCTGGATTTGGGGATAGGGTTTACAGAAAAGCATCTACAGCCCATGTTCAGAATGCTACAAGATGCTGATGGGGGAATCAGTGCCACATAGTTTCTGACCAAGTGATATGCACAGTATGGACACCACAGGATCTAGGTCTACGGAGTAAGTCCAATTAATCCACATTAAAAACAAGGGCACCCAGTTTTGGCACCAGAATCAAAAGGTGAGACATAGGGATCACAAGTGTGCACCATCATGACTGCCTGAATGATGGTCCTTCCAGACAGGACCTTGCTCTACGATGGGAAATTCCAGTACTGAGGAATAAATTATCTCATGTCTGATTGATGGATTATTGAAGGCTGGCAGGCGCAAAGGCAAAAATGTAAAAACAGTTAACAAAGCAAAGCTAATTAACAAAAGGCTCACAAACCTAATGAATTTTATGTCTGATGATGAATGAAATGCTGCTGTCCTTCAATAAATCTGACACTCACTACATTGAGGGGAAAAATGTCCAATAAATATACAAAAGCCTTTAAACACTTATTAAAAAAAGGCAACAATGTCAGACTTGAAAGGCAACAATGTCGGACTTGTTTGTATGCGGTTTTTCTTTTGTGTTTTAACTGTATTATTCAATAAAACTGTTTGGAAAATAACTTCAGTAAGCACCTTCATCTCTTAATTAAAACTTCCTTAGACAGAAGTTACATAAAAACACAGCTGATTTTTTTCCCTTACACAAATGTTACTGGTTGAACTAAAAGCTAAGCCACACTGAAACACAAATCTTACTGCCTGAATTTTATCATGTGATGGTGTGCTAGAATATTTAAACATATGCATTTTATGTAGCTTTGGTCTGAAGTCTCACTTAATCAAGAGACAAAACTGCTTGACGAAGTTTTTAACAATGGAGAGTCTTCCCAGTTTTATACTACTGCCTCTTTATTGTATACACAACAGTGAAGATTCTTCAATCTAGTCTGACTTGAACAGCTGCTAGCTATCTTCTGTTCCAGAAAGTACACAATATATAACCAGCAGTTGTTTCTGTATCAATAGTAGGTGAAGCAATGCCTTGATGGAAGGTGTGTGTGTGTGTGTGTGTGGGGGGGGGGATATCCCAATAGCTTCCAGCTCTCCCAAGTAATCCCTACTCTGCAGAAAAATAGACTTAGTCCTCAAAGCTTAGTGTTAATTAGCCACTCTGGTGGTATAGAGGGAAATAGCCCTGACTACAGCCCAGCAGACCTGTGTTTGATTAGCAACTCAGGATACTGATGGAGTGGCAGGGAGGACTGGACGTGTCTGTTCTGGCTGAGAGGGCACTTGATGATGCTCCCTAAGGACAGGTATCGTCCAGAGACAAAAGAGTTGCCCTCAGACATGGTTGATAAGCGAAGAGATGGGGAAACAGAAGTGGGTATGGCATAAAATAACCCCTCTGGACAGAAGCAACAATGGCTGAGCTTCCAGGACATCCTCAGGATCCACGACCAGCCCCAGGAATTCCAGAGTAAAGCCATAGGTCTAGGTGACTAGCTTGTAGACCAGATGTGGACGCAGAGCACTTAGGGCCAGGACAATAAGAATGATGCACAAAGTTCCCCCTCACAAAAAAAAGCTTAGTGCCAATCAAAGTAACATTTGTTTTGAATTTATCTAACTGCAGTGTTTCAAGGGAAGTGTGAAAAGGAACCTCTCTTTATAATGTATTTTTAAATGTCAAAGCAGTGATTACGTATTCCACTGATGATAACTTTTTGATAAGCAAAGTAATGGTAGGGGTAGTCACCCACTTTCTGCCAAGTAAATCATATACATGAACAAACAATTCAGGTTGGCAAAGCAGAAGTCAGACTGAAACGATATTCACCACCGAAAGTCATTTTTCCCCTCACGGTGTGGTTCAACGGGAAGGGCATAAACACTGTGCAGAGGGCCCCTTGGTTGTTCATTAAACTCTGCAAAAAGAAACAAAACTACAAATACAGTCCCCAGTGGTAAGACTGGACAGCAGCACGTCCCAGTTTTGCGTTACAGTCTGCTTAATCAGATGCCCATTATTCCTCTTGCTGTCATGGCTAATTAGGCTTACTGGACATCTACAGTCTCCATCTTGTATTTTTATATTTCATTTGTCGGGAATTATGTACAATTTATGCTAATTTATATCAAAGTACAGACATTTTCCCCTTTGGCTCTCAAAACTATTTAAATTGTGGGGTAATTTGTTTTGGTAGACCAAATAAATTGTGCAGCTGATATGTCTGAACATATCTTAAGCCAGCTATTAAGAGACTGAAAATATTCAGGTAATCAGTGGAATAAAAAAATGCATTTGAAGGAAAGTCATTTTCAGTGACTGCTTAAGCTGCTATGATTTTCCTTGCTTTTCCTATTTATATGACTGACTCCTCCTCTCTCTTTATTTTTGCATACCAAGATACTTTAACTGTAATAATACATGTATGATTTACAGAGCCACCAGGGACTAAAGGTCTTTAAATATTACCCATTGTTTGCATTCATTAAAAATTATTTGGCATCAGGGTAACCTGCTTGGCACGTGTGTCTGTTTTCAGTGCTCACCTAGCCTTGTACTTGCAATCAGACAGCAAACAAATTGAGCCTGAAGGAATCATCCCAGGACTACATAATTGATACTGGATAGTAGTGTTTTAATTCCCTACACTGGGGCACCTTTGTATGGCCACTAATCTATAGCAACCAACAAATAAGTGCTAAATGATTAGAATGATACATGCACACATGAAACATCTGCAGCCCCTCCCTACTTTACAAAGGCATTATGGGACACGTACAAATGCCCCCTGGAAAAATGTTTCACCACACACCTCATAATGCCTTAACAAGGTCAGAGTTAAACTTGTTTTGCTAGGATCTTTCTGACTACTTCCTATATGCATCTGCTGCAGGATTTACATACACACACACACACACACACACACACACACACACACACACACACACACACACACACACCTGATAAGTTGGCTTTACACTGCAATTCCCATAACCACCACCTCTCTCTTTAGCTCATATTCTGCTTTTTTGCTACAATGAACTGGTCTAACAACACAGTAACATAACTGTTGTGACATGTTGCAGAATGCAAGGTAATTACTACAAACTCTAATTTGGGAGCTCTTGGGAACGGAGTAGCATTCCCAAGTGGGCACCAAGCTACACGCATCATGAATATTTTATCAAACAAAATACCTTCGCACATACAAAAGGATTAGTGGCTCCTTATGAGAAAATTGCACTAAAACTCCAAAGTGGCTTAACGAAAGTTGTTTTGAATGCTCATGACACCTTAGTGTACTACTAAAATGAATGGATTATTGCATAAAATATTATAATTGTAAGTTTTTATGATATATTCTGGCATATCTGGAATATGTATCCATGGATTCTTGTACACAAGTACATAATTGTCAAAGTTATTCTGTTTGTATGTATTTCTGGAACTTTTCACTCCGGGCCTCCGCTGAAAATGGACCAATATCCAGTTGGACTCTCCCAGTTAACAAATGTAAAATAAAATAAAATAAATAAAATAAAATGTAGTCACTAAAAAGTATTAAAAAAAAAAAAAATAAGCTACCTTAATATGCTACTGCTGGACTATCAAATCTACTGTGTGCTTTCTACTGTTTATTTGGATGACTGAATTATTTAATGAAAAAATGTGGGAAAGTTTAGCACCAAATAGTTTTATTGAAGACATTTACACTGTTCACATGTGTAGTATGTTGTTTAACCCATATTCCGTAGAATTTAGTATACAACAAAGTAAAATGAAATGCTCGATGCTACATCAACTGACAAGCTGTCAGACGTGTATCTTCAGTTATAGCTGTGTAAACTGTCACATACCTAAACACAAACAACAGTAAATCATCGCCAGCCAGACAGTTATTTACCTTGCAGTAGGAGGTGCAAAAAAATCCACCGAAAATCCAAAGTAACTCCCAGAAGGACCAGTGTAAACTGTAGGAATATCCACATCTAGATTAAACCCAACACAACCGTCTAGCAACGCCAAAACAAAGAGAAGAAGTTTCTGAATAAGGGCTATGCCTGATCTCAAATCCATAATGTGCATCACTCCCAGTGTATCCCTTCAGGAAATGTTGGTTCTCGAACCCACGCAGTTAAACGCGAATACGTTGCTTATGCAGGGTCGCAATAGCTGTACTCCAGGACAAACTGACACAACTTAATAACGTTTTGTAAATTGTAAGGGGGAGGTATGAGCGAAACTAACAACACCCCGCATGTGCTACTTCTAACTGGTTGTTGTTCAAAGAGATCAGTATTTAGTTAGCTGTAGTCGGTTAGTTACCACAGTACAGTGCATTTGTCCTTATTTGTACATCCAATCACAGAATGCAACACTACAAATTACCCAGAATTATTTTCTGTGCGGGTCCTGCTAACTCCCTTTAAAGTAAGTTAACGGAACAGGAATGTTTATGCCCCCCACAGCCGAGGATACTACAGGCAAATGCAGAACTATTACAAAGTATCCTAGCAGGAAGTGAGACAGAATCAAACAGTGAGACGTAGGCAGGAAACTTCCGCAATGCTCCTCTTCTCCACCCTTCTCATCACTTCTTCTGTTCAAAATGAGTCGAGCATAAAGAAGAGGAGGTGGGATGGGCAGCCGATGATAGAGTTTGCTGGAAAATCCAGAGGTGCTTTCCCAAATTGCTTGTGCTAAAGAAAGATGTATTAGTTTCTGTTGGAAATCCCGGTCCAAGCCAGTGACATACTTAAAACTTACTTTCCATGTGTTACAATATGGGAAGAGTGCTATGCCTTTTTCCGCTCTCAGATTTAACAAAACTTCTCCTAGAATTTCTATATACAAAAGTACGCCGTGTATAGCAATACTTTAGTAAATAGGGCTATACTATCGCGTATTATATTAGGTCCAGTATTTTAAAACCATACCACTCAACTGTATAGATTTTCGTCTCATATTTTTGCTCAGTACCCTATAAAATTTCAACACAGCGTAAAGAGCAGTTTCTTCACATGTGCTTAAATTAGACTTATAAAATGGAAAATACTTCATCAGTCAGTACACTGGCATTTTTAAATAAACGAGGAATGAATTCACTAAATAACGAGACATTTGAGTTTGAGACTTAATAGCCATTAGAAAACATTTTTGTTTTTCTGATAAATCACTATGGAATGCAGTCATTCAGTATGCTAGACATTAGAGTTTCATATTTCTTATTATTCAGGAAATGCACGTTGATGCAAAACCTTTAGTTCTAGTAATTTTTTTTAAGGTTAACACGAGTAATATTTAAAAATTGTCCCTAGTTTTAAGACTTTACCCCCCACCACACACACACATCCATCAATAACTTTTGCCTTTGTTCAGAAGTCTTGCACAAAGAAATTTTAAAGGTATGTTCCACCAACCAACAAATAATTTCTCCCATAGGATTTTCTAAATGTGACAAGACTATGGATGTGCTTCTATGGGAATACATACATACAAGCACACATGCATGAATATATATATATATATATATATATATATATATATATATATATATATCCCATAAATAACAAACACATTGCCTTTTGATGGAAATAAACATGCTTGTAAAACAGCACTGAAGTGAAGTGACCACAGCCAGGTACTTATTAAGCCAATTAATATTAAATTAATATGCTGATTCCTGCAACAGGACTCATATAGCCTATCGCTCAGCTATTACACCTCCTAAATGTGTGAAACGTTTAAGTATGTAGTCTCTAATTAATTCCTATTATCTGCTTTGCACCCACTGCATGAAGTGTCCTATATAAATTTTGCTAGCTGAAAACTACACAAATGGAATGTCCTCATGTATGTACGCTTTATTGCTTGTATAATATAGGTTCATAGGTTCATACTAGGCTATCTGCCCAAGGGCATTTATAAGCCTAGCCCATAGTTATGTGGCTTTCGCCACCCCTTTAGTATGAAGAAAACTATGCCTATTATTTTGCTGTGCCTCTGTCAAGCAGTGACACTGAAGTAATCCCTGGGGTATATCTGCGATCTCCCATCCATTGGTCAAGATTCCTCTTGAACAAGGCCAGCGAGGTGCTCTGCCTCACATGTACCGGGATTTTGTTCCACAGCATAGGGAGTCTCTGGGTGATGAATCTGTCCCTCCAGCACATTCTATTAATAACCATGTCAAGGTTTAAGTCTCCCGCCCTTGTGGTTCTGAGGGATCTAGATTTTTTGAGGTGAAGCATATTCATCAAATCTGGGTTTGACATGGCCTTATATGTCAGGCACAGGTCACCTCTGAGCAAGCGGTATGCGACTGAATAGAGCTGGAGTTCTTTCAGTCGGGCAGCATAAGACATATTTTTGAGACCCTTTATCCTTTTGGTGAGAAACTTTTGGGGCCTTTCCAGCTGCTGCAGGTGTCGGGTCAGATACATTCCGAATGGGGCATTGTACTCAATCATAGGTCTAATGAGTGATGAGTACAGGGGGACGATGACCTCCTAGATCTAGATGTGAATCCCTTCATGATCAGGTGGGCAATGTAGAAGGTTTTCCTAACTACTTTGGCAACATGAGTGTCGAACGAAAGGTTACTGTCAACCTGGGTCCCCAGATCCCTGATGACTTCTTCTGTGCTCAGTGGATTGCCACCTATATGGTAGCTAGGGGTAACCTTGTTTTTCCCGAAGGGTATGACTATGCATTTCTTGGCATTTAACTTTAGGCCATGGCTCTGGCACCAGTTATCCATTTCTGTGAGGCCCTTCTGAAGGATATCTGTGTCAGATGTGTTTTCGACTATGGCGCCCAGTTTGCAGTCATCTGCAAACTTTGTCAGCCATAACCCTCCTGTGTTTGCTTGTACTTCAGAAAAGTAGATGCCGAACAAGAGTGGTCCCAGGACTGAGCCCTGTGGGACACCACTTGTGACAGACTTTGAGTCTGACATGGCGCCAGCAACTCTGACCCTGTGGGTTCTGTCACTTAGCCAGTTTGCAACCCATCTTGTGATGTATGGGTTTACATTCAAGCTGATGAGTTTTTCGATGATACCTGAGTGGGGTATTGTGTTGAAGGCCTTTGCCAGGTCGAGGTAGGCTGTATGGACTGCCTTGCCCTCATCAATGGCCTTGGTGACTGTTTCAAAAGTCAACCAAGTTTAAAAGGCATGATCTGCCTTTGACAAAGCCAAACTGGGATGGATCCAAAGTCTGCAAGTTCCCTATGTCTTTATTTATGAGTTCCATTATGATCCTCTCCATGGCTTTGCAGATAAGGCTTGTCAAGCTAATGGGGCAGTAATTTCCAGGGTCGGTGGAGGCACCGCCCTTGTGAAGTGGGACCACAGTCGCCGTGCGCCACTCCTTGGGTACGTATCCTGAGGTGAGGCTAAGATTAAACAGTTGTCCTAACTGCGGGTTTAATTCCTCATTGAGTTCGTGGAGCACACAGCCGGGGACACCATCCGGTCCCATGGATGCTGTGTTTTTTGCCTTGGAGAGAGCAGTTCTCACCTGGGCGTTGGAGATGTTTGGGGCTATAATCCTCTGGTATAGATATCTCTCCTTTTGGGGGGGGGGGAGAAGTTTGCACTGAACCTGTCAGCCAGTATGTTGGCAATGTGGGTAGGTTCGGTAATCTTCACATCATTTTGAACTAATTCTGAGCATATCTGGGAGTTTCCTCCTAGGTTTCTAACATAGCTAAAGAAGGCCTTGTGATTGTCTTTTGAGTCCTTGGCGATTTTTCTCTCAAAATTTGCCTTGGATGATTTTATGAGAGCTCTTAGTTTTTTACTTATAATGATCAAAGGTGTCTTACCTTTCAAGGTTTTTGCTCTATCTTGTAGTAGCTTCCTCCTTTTGTTGTAGAGCTTGTTTATGGCTGGGGTCCACCAGACTGGACGCTTGCCTTTGGTACAAAGAGTCTTAGTTTTGTTTGGGATTGCCTGATCCATGCAGTCCTGTAGGTGCTGGTAGAAGGCATTTGTAAGTGATTCAGCGGTTTGAGTAATGTTTACCACTGGCTCAGGGGCCTTAAAGGAGACCACACTAGTTTTTAGAAGTGTGAAGTCGGCTTTTGAGAAGTTTTTCACTGTGGTCTTTTTTATTTCAGGTGGGGGCGGGATGAGGACCTCCAGCGAGATTAGTTTATGATCTGATCTCACCAGTGAGGGGTATACTTCCGGTGTTGAACATTGTGATCCCATGTTCGTGATGATGAGATCAAGTATGTTTTCTCCTCTTGTGGGGATGGTGACTAGTTGTTCCATGGCATTTGAGTTTATGAACTCCAGGAACCTTTGGGCTAGAGTGTTTGGGCTTGAGTAGTGTTCTCAGTCTATATTCGGGTAGTTGAAATCACCTAGTATGATGGTATTTGGAGATACATTTATCCCCTCCAGTGTTTTCAGGAAGGCCATGTGAGGTTCCTGAGTTTGAGAGGGTGGCCTGTAACATGCTACAAATTGCAGAGCAGTCTTGCCTGTGGTTAATTGCACCTGGATGGTCTCTGATGCATCGTGCGTTGCCACCAGCCTTGAGGTGTGTGTGTCCTTTATGAATATGGACACCCCCCTCCTTTCTTGGTGTTGTCCGGATTTTGGGGCCGGAACGCATGATATGAGGTGAAACCTGATAGTGCTGGGGTGCTCTCAGGAGCCTTGAACCAGGTTTCTGTCACAGCACAGACATCGATGTTCTCCATACTGAGAAGGGCCTGGAGTGCGTGCAACTTGAGATTGAGACTTCTGGCATTGAGAAGCATTACCCTTAGTTTTTTTCCTTTTTTGTGTTCTAGGGTGGTAGGTTTAGAATTTGAGCCTTGCCTAAAAAAGGCACTATGGGGGTGGCAAGAGCCTTTGCCAATATCCGGAAGCCCAGGGGTGACAGGTGCAAGCCGTCCCTTGCGAAGCAGCGTGGCTTGTCCAGTATGTCATCCCAGGCAGACAGACATTGGATCCCCTTTGAATGACACCAAAATTTAAGCCAATTATTAAATCTGATCATCTTATCACTGTATTGTGGCATCATTCTAGGTGAAGGTAGGATACTGCTCAAGGTCAGGGTCATACCTGCCTGGGCTACATAATCAGAGAGCTCCTCAATGTCTCTTTTCATGTAGTCCAAGGAGGTACGTCTCAGGTCGTTGACACCAGCATGGACAATGACTGAGTCGTACTTGTACTTGCTGTTGAGAGACCTGAGTGCTTGCGTTATGTGGCGGATTCTAGCGCCCGACAGGCAGCTTACTGTGACCTTCTCCTTACTCAGTCTGGTGAGCGGGACGTCAGTGTGCCTGACTATGGAGTCACCAATGATGAGTGTGTCTGGCATTGTGTTTGGCCTTAAGGGCTGTGACTGTTTGACACTCTGACTGTGTGGTCTATGTGATGCATGTGTTGGGTCCTGAGGTGGTAGTTGTTTGGGTGTCTGCTTTGGAGGCCTCTGCTGTTTTGGTAGATTTTTGGTCAGAGCCTCCGAGTATGTCTTTGTGTGATTATGTGTATGATTTGAAGTTGTGATGGTACTATGTGTGACTGGGTATGTAGTGTGTGTGGTTACCTTCTCCTCCTGTCTGGTCTTGCCAGTCCTATGTTGAGAGAGCTCAGCCTCCAGTTTGGCTGTATAGTTGCATCTCTCGCATGTATTTGTGTTTTGTGGGAGAAGGAGAGGATTGTCTGTGTACATGAGGCAATTGTAACATTGCCTCAATATTCCCAGGTTCACCAGTTGAGCAGGAGAGGACACTAGCAACTGATCCCTCGACATGCTAGAAGTAATAGATAAAAAACTTACAAAAGACTCCGGGGGATGTGGGTTCTAGGCTGGTGGGGTACTATCTATAATAATAGTGCTTTATCAAGGTGCAAGTACTGTAGGAGCAAGTGCTAGGCTTTACAGGTAGAGAATAGTCTACTTGGGAATCAAGTAGAGATGAAGTTTTTAGTTATAGGATACGCTGGATAGATCAGCAGTACAGTTCGAGGAAGGTAGATTTAAGGGAAAATTTGAAGAGTGGAATTTAGGTAGCCCAAATAGTTTAACCTTGTTAAACCGCCGCTGCTCTTGTGTGCAACAGTGGCAACTCCGCGCTGGGCTGGAAAAACAGGAAATTACCCAAAATGGCCAACGAATTACTAGTTGCTGTCTCTAACCACTCCTTTGAGGACAAACAAGCAGCTCAGTACTCCCCACTCCCACTGGTGAGTAAAGAAACTACCTCTGGCCACACAAGAAAATGGAGGAACACAGGAACCAAATGCAAAGCCCAGGGATCAGCAAAATCTGATCACTGGAACAACTAGCTAGGAAAGTTTAGGAAAGGAGAAGTATTTTTTTGTTTTTATTTTAGTTTTTGCAAACAGACAGAAAAAATACAGTAAATGCTTTGGTATTCGACTAAATTGCTATCAAAGGCTGGTACACTTGAGTGTATTAGCCTGTTTGTTACTTTTAAGCAAAACTTTAGCCAACAAGTGCAATCAACAATTTAAGCACAGAAAAACAGGAAAATCAGGTAATAAAACAGTAATATAGGCACAAACAGTAGTCGAAAAGCTCAAAAGATCGAAAAATACAAAATAAAATGTTTAAAAAATACTTATAATCAAGAAAGTTGCTTTTTCTGCTCTCTGCTGGCTTAGGAACTCTGCAGGGGACCACGAGGAGCTATGCCAAGTTCTCTAATGGATGAAAAAGCCTGCCAAAGCGTGCTTTATAGCAGGGGGCTGGAAAAAACAGGAAATGACCCAAAATGGCCAACGAATTACTAGTTGCTGTCTCTAACCACTCCTCTGAGGACAAACAAGCAGCTCAGTACTCCCCACTCCCACTGGTGAGTAAAGAAACTACCTCTGGCCACACAAGAAAATGTAGGAACACAGGAACCAAATGCAAAGCCCAGGGATCAGCAAAATCTGATCACTGGAACAACTAGCTAGGAAAGTTTAGGAAAGGAGAAGTACGTTTTTGTTTTTTTTAGTTTTTTTGCAAACAGACAGAAAAAATACAGTAAATGCTTTGGTATTCGACTAAATTGCTATCAAAGGCTGGTACACTTGAATGTATTAGCCTGTTTGTTACTTTTAAGCAAAACTTTAGCAAACAAGTGCAATCAACAATTTAAGCACAGAAAAACAGGAAAATGATTACTTATGTACTGCTTTTTTTCACTAATTGTATAAGCTGCTGATAATATGTGCTAAATGTCTTTATTAATGTAAATTTTCTATTGTATGTGAAATGTCTTATATGTGGAGCTTTTCTCCCCAGGACTCCACTGAAAATGGACACTTCTGGCCCAGCTGGACCATCTCAGTAAACAAATGCAAATAAATAAATACCACTCGAATAGCCACACCTTTCAACTGTACAGATTTTCACAAAATGTCCAGATTTTTGCCGCATATTTTTGGTCTGTTTTTCATAAAATTGTGGTTTCCTGGCAAATTAGTAGCAAATCATTAAAGACTGAAGTTAGAAAAATAATGACAGACAAATGAGTTTCAGTCTTCATACCCTTCAGAAAATTCATGCTAATCCAAAACCTGTTATTTTATCAACTCTTTAAATTTGTAAGAGCAATGTTTATAAATTGTCCCTATTTTGGGGCCTTTGTCCCACTTTTATTTATGGCTTTGTCCAGATTTCTTACTCTAAGAGGTTGAGAGGTATGTTGAATACTAATGACAATAAATCATAATCAATTGCTTTATCACCAGATGTACACAAAGCTTAGGCCTTGGGGTAAACTGATCAGGTCAATGCAAAACTATCTCTTGGAAATAAACAAAACCCCCCAGAAAACCTTGAATCTCAACTCGTTCTACACAAATCATTGATGGGGTCTGCAAAACCAAATAATCAGTGGGTTCCAGAGCTTACCAACCCCACCCTTAGCCTGCCCTGTTACCCAACAAAGCATGCAAGGGTCCACCTCTTTGTCAGATCCCTGGGTCACTAGCAGTTGCCACAGTCTGCATAACTAAAGCAGGCCAGGTTAAACCCAAGCCCCCCCTCCACCGAACACACCCAGTTTTAGCCTTCCAAGACTGATCTTTCATCAGAAAAAGTGACTTTCACCCTCTCCTCAAACACATCTTGTCTTACTTCTTTAAGACCTCCCTATAAGTCTTGCACAAGTATTGACATCCCATGGTCTGTCAAGTGCAGCCCATCCTGCCTGTATAACTCAACTACCTTCAAACTGATGTCTGATTGCTGAACCACAGATCCAGCTAATGACCTTAATATCCTTCTGACAATCTTATTTACAAGGATAATAACCCTGCCTATTGCTCAGCTGTGCATTGCTGCCCTCCAGGTCTTCATCTTTATGGTATCTGACCAAATGAGTTTCACCTTAGGCTACCTCTGTAACATCTGCAGTAAATGATTTCAGTTTTCTTACTTAGTATCAGCAGTGAGCAATCAATAATATCTTTTCCACCATATGTAGTACAATGATGCCTCGATCTGGAAATCTCCTAGCATGACCTTCAATGGCATCTTGTTTTATTCACTGTAGCCTATCATGCCCAGCCAACCTGAATAATGCTACAGCTGATTTGTGCAGCAGAAATCATTGAATTTGGGGGAAGGTACTTGCAAGGGAAGTGGTTTGCAGAAAGATAGTCAAAAGGGTAGGAACAGGAAGGCAAACACACAGTTATCAAAGCGCTAGAATTCTTTCAATCAGTGGGGGCAATGAAAATTTGCATCAAGTAATTGTAAAATAGACAGCTTCTGTTTCAGACAGACAACATGAGTGTGGTGATCTGCTTAGCTAGTTGTAACATGAAATATATACTGTTATGTTGTGTAGGGTGCACACAGTTGTAGTATATTATCTCAATCCCTTCTGATTTTTCAGTGCTTATATATGGGAGAATACCAAGCCATATATACTAAGCGTACGACGATGACCCTGTCATCACTCATTAAATGACCCTAATGCCCTTCCTGCTGAGTTTGATTGTCCAGTACAAAACACCTACAGAAAGACTATGAGCATAACCAAGCTGCTGTTTGAGAAAACTGATCCTTAAGACAGTATTCCATAGATTCATAGCAAAAGGTATCAAAGATGGCAAATAATTTCAATTTTTTTTTCATTTTATATAGCTTTGAGAGACAAATGGTCAGGAGCCTATCTTTATGAATCCAAGTTCACACATTGTTTTAAATGATAATCATAATAAACAACACACAATGTTATAAATCCTAATCATAATAAACATGAAAATAATTCTTGAAAAAACTGACATTAGTACATAATGCTGAAACTGTCTTTTAACTAAAGCAATGTATCTAAATACTAGATTGCTTATAAGTTGGTATACTCCAGACATAAAAAAGATACATCCTGTAATGTCAATCTATTATGACTAATAACGATATTTATATACTTCCTACACCAAAACATCCCTCTCATAATTATTCTGTTATCTAAAGAAGGTTCTGTAAGTTGTTTATACAAGAGGTATTTTTAAGTGCAAACATCATTATCACTCACAAATCTCAACACAAAGTCATGAATCACATTTAATTTCTTAAAGTCTTCTTTTCAGCAAACCATGACATATAACACAACTTTACTGACTGTATACTATGTATCTGATGAAATCACACACCAGGGTCCTCCAAAAAGGAAAGAATAACTTCTCAATAACTCATGGAATGTTTGAAAGCTTAATCATAATCAAAATACTCTCAATACTCCTAAGCAAGAATGCTCTGCAGGTGATGTACAGTGCAGGGCTAACAGTTCTGATGGGTCATGAATTGAGGACTGCTGATAGTTAATTCCTACACCAAAACAATAAATGTTCTTATCAGAGGGAGACCAAACTCATCCAGAGCAGCAAAACAAAATTGATAAAATTTGCTAAAGGTTCAGATAGTTGTTTTGTGCAACCCATAAAGTATAAAATGGTCTACCTATTAGGGAAAAGCAGAGTGGGTGTTGACCTGCATTCCGAGCTATACCATAAAATGCAACAATGTAACAATACAAGAGAGAACCTTTCATCATAAAGGGCAAAATGGTGAACAAAGCCACCATGCTACATGAAGGAAGCCAACACATGAAAGCTTGCAGTTCAGAAACACTTTTAAGAATGAACTGCCACAAAAAAATCTTCAATAAGAGAATCGCAAAGAAAAAGAACAGGTAAAAGTGAAAAGAAACAGACAACTGTTAAAACATAAATACCAATCTATCAGAGAAAGAATGAGTTTTCTAGAAAACTTTAAATACAGGAAGGTTTAGAAAGCTTAAAAATAGATCTATTAATATGTATCAATGTAACTTGTATGTAATTTACTGTAAAAGTGGAGCTTTTCTCCCTGGGCCTCCACTGAAAATGGACATATATCCAGTCGGATTTCTCCCGGTCGACAAATGTAAAATAAAAATAAATAAAATAAATAAATCTATATCATCTTAACGCTTCCAGGAGAAGCAAGTCAAGCAAGCAGGACAGAAGCCCTACATGATGGCTAGGAATAAACACAAGGAGAAGAAAACAGGAGAACAAAACAGCTGAGTAGTCACATGAGAATTTCTGTCTTTGGGCAAAACAGAGACTAGGCTGCAGTCTCAGACTGAACAATTTAACTACTTTTATTTTTGCCACTAAGAACCCTTACCTTAACCCTGCCCCTAACCCTACACATTACCTTAATAAAATCCCTTCCCTTTACCTAACATTGATCCCCGGATTCAGTAAATGTCCATCCAGGAATAGCTTAGTCCTGCACGGAAGTGACCGTTTAGGAGCAGCACGGCAGCGCGCCATGCGTAGTAATGAAGGTGCGCTGCCTGAGCTCCTAAATGGACACAAAGTGTGGATAAGTGCAGGGGAGCGTGTCTGAGAGCACAGCTCTTACAATATACACCCCCCACAGTCAAGAACTGCAGTTTAGCTATTACAATGAGCAAGACCGCTCACAGGGGGTTGCAAACCCCAGCAACACCCCCCAAGTTTATAAGAGCAATATTTAAAATATAATAAGATCATTTTTTTTATCAAACAGATTAAATTTAACCATAGGTGCGCGGGTTTACCCATTGCTTAGCTACGTATACTGTAGCATAAATGGCACAAGATGATAAATATCAAGATACATGCAAATGAAGCAGTACTGCAACAGTGTAGTGGTCAGAGCATTCGTCTTACAAGCATTTGTTCCTGGTTCAAGTCTCACTCCAGTACATTCCATTTTCCATGTCAAATCACCTTATAAACAATATTTTTTGTTGTATAACCTCCTAAATATATATTTGTTAACTGTAGTACTGCATTAAATGCAGACGTGAGGTGTCATTGTAATAATGTTGTAAAATCCACAAACACAAGTGCCCCATACAGTATATGTACACATGAATCAAGGATACAAATTGAAGGTATAATGTTTAATGAATGATAAATCCACACAGTGTCCAAATCCACTACCTTCCCAAGAACCATGTTACATTTCTGTCTAAATTAGTGCGGCGGTAAGCGGGAGTAAGCACTATTTAGCAGTAGTAAGCGGGAGTAAGCATATTTAATTAGTAGTAAGTGGGTCTAAGCCTGTTTGCATGTGTGTAAGCAATGCGCACACAGGTTAAGCAATATTAAAGCTAACTCTCTGTAAGCATATTTAACCAGGTCAGCATTGCTTACCTTTGCGCAAACCCACGCAAACCTGCTTACAATTTCTTAAAAGTGTCTTAATCACTCTGTATTCAACAGCTGCTGTTCTGCCTGGCAACAAAATAAACAACCCTTGCAGGTCTTGAACCCAGGACCTTGCACACTATAGTCACAGTAGTTAACCAGTGAACCATCACAGCAGTACATAAGATTGAGGTACCACCAAACAGATCATCACCACAGGAAAATCAAACTTAACATGTGAAAGGAATCCATATACAATTTTATGTTGTATAACCTACTTGTTGTTGTGTCTTTTGGCTTTTCCCGGTTAGGGGTCGCCACAGTGGAACTCCGGTCTGCTAATGATTGGCAGTAGATTTTTATGTGCCGAGTTGCCAGCCCTGACGCACAACCTTCAATGAAGGTACGCCCATTCACGCATGTCTCCACACAGAAGATGCTCTAGCTGAGAATCGAACAGGACAATGTCTTACTGTGAGGCGACAAGGCTACTGCAGCACCACCACCGCAGTACTATGTTGTAACATAAATGTGTGAACTGGAGTACTGTATTAAGTCAAGATGTGAGATGTCATTGTAATAAAGTGTTGAAATCCCCTAATAAACACAAGGACCCCATACAGCGTACGTACACATGAATCATGGATACCAAACACATATATAACATTTAATGAATAATAAATCAATGCCAAACAGCAAATAGTATGCAAATTAAAAATTAAGTAGTGTTAAGCATTGCACAGCCCTGCTTACTAGGTGTAAGCAATGTGTAGGCCAGCTAAATCAGTTTGCCCATTGGTATACCCCTTTAAGCAATGCCAACCTTAGGTAAGCAGGTTTTCCCGTAGCTTAGTATTTTTAAAACCATCCAATCATGGCAAAGTGTGGCAAATCGACCCTATTTAACCCAACAGGCGGGAATATATCTCATAACTGGTTGCAGATTTTTCCTGTAGGCACTATGACCTGTGTGGGAGAAGGAGTACGCTTCTGGGTGCAGCGCTGAGGCATCCAAGAGTCCAAAGTCATGGCAGGACTCCTTGTTAAAAACCATGACCAGAGATTGCTGCAGGGCCAGTACTAGTGTTCCCAGTATAAAACAGAAGCCTGGGACCGTCTCGCCCATGACCTCACCAGTGCCACTGGCATACCTCAAACTGGTGAGCAGGTGAGGTATCACTATGCTGACCTGAAGCAGAGAAAGAGGGAGCTCTTGGATCAGTGGATCCAAGAGGCTAGGCAGATGGGGATGTCCCAGCCATGTGTAAGTATCAGTCTACTACCTGTTTAATAATTGCCAGCTCATGTATATTATGGATAGGTATGGCTAAATATTCCTCTTATGTCTTTGACAGTGGCAGACGAGCAGGCTGTGAACTGGGAAGCCCATGCTTGTAGATTGCAGAGGTTGCATCGTGAGGCAGGTTAGTAATACACTTGCATGTACTGTCATAAGAAATAAATCTAAAAGTAGTAGAAAGTTAATCAACAGTTTATAACCTGTACTGTGTATGGCATGTACTGAATACACCAGACAATATGGCAGGAAGAGTTTCATATAGGTTGTATGTAAATAAAAGGTTAACAGCCTGACAATAGAGGGCTAACTGCTGGACTGCTTGTGTTTACTCTGGTATCATATGGTAATGTAGTGTTGCAATCTCTTAATAGTACTGTTGTATTAAGGACTGATACCCACACTGTGCTACATAAATAAAATGTGTAGGAATGTCTATATATGACTGTTGTAATCACAAGAGGTCATATTGTACAACTGAGAGAGACCTAGACAGAAAACAGTGAAAAGATGGGCAACATAATCCAAATAGTACACTCAACTGAGACGTGAACTGTTGTATGTTTACCACACACAGCCATGGTTCGAATCCTGGGAGTGGTAGTAAGCTGTATGCAGAATCATACCCCATAACTGTACAGATTTGTCCAGAATGTCCAGTTAATTGGCCCATATCTGCTGTCTGTCCCCCTGTCCCCCTGGCAAATCAGTGGGATGATCCCAAAAGTTTAGGCAGCAAATAATGGCATACAACTGATTGTCAGACATCATAACTGACAGAAATATATCTATAAGAACAAACCTGTCACTCTAGCAACTCACCAAAATGTTATGAGAGTAATAAGCAAATTATGTCCCATCTCCACCCCCATGTTGTGAAGCTATGGCCAGAGTGTGTGCAGTAACACAGTGAGACGTATGTGCATAATAATAATGTGGAATCTGGTAATATGTGTGGCAACATTCAGGTAGTGCTAACAAACATTCCCCCCAGGTCTGTCAGATATGAAAACTGTGCCTAGAAATAAAAGATTGAAATCCTGGACTGGTACTGTTTACTCTGGCATTGTATGGCATTGTTAAAGTTGCAGTTTCTCTGAATAATAAGGTATTACTCATCACTGTCATCCACACAGTGTTACATAATAAAACAGTCTAGGAAGCCCTGTATAAGAGTGTTGCAATTACAAGGTCAGATTGTAAAACCACGGGAGACTTATAGACAGAAATCAGAGAAGAGATACACAGCCATGTGTAAGTATCAGTCTACTACCTGTTTAATAATTGCCAGCTCATGTATATTATGGATAGGTATGGCTAAATATTTTTAGTAGACACAGCCATGGTTCAAATCCTGGGAGTGGTAGTAAGCTGTATGCAGTATCATACCCCTCAACTGTACAGATTTGTCCAGAATGTCCAGTTAATTGGCCCACATCTGCTGGCTGTTAGCCTGTCCCCCTGGCATATCAGTGTGCTAATCTCTGACATGTAGGCGGCATGTAATGCCATATAACTGACTGTTAGGCCTGTAAATATTTGGACAATGTCTATGAAAACAAACCTGTCATTGTACAACTCACCAAAGGTTTATGAGGGCAATAGTCAAAATATGTCCCGGTTTCACCTGCATGTTGTCAAGACATGGCCAGAGTGTGTGCAATAACATCAACCTGGAATCTGGAAATATGCGTAGAAACAGTCAGGTAGCGTCAACAAACAATACCTCCACAGGTATACCAGGTAAGAGGTGTATACTGCAGGTAAAACTCAGTTCATGTATATAGTTGTCTACATCCACACCACTGTCCAAACTAAGGACATAGGGTAGTGTAATAATACCTGTAAGGTACAGATCACAGCACTGACTAAGAAAGGAATGAGAACTACAGGGATATACAAGTTGTTAATTGACATCTTTCTCCTCCCCCACCATCTCTGCAACAATAAACTAAATACACAACTCTGTATCCAACGGCCATTGTTCTGCCCAGCAACAAAATAAACAGCCTTTACAAGGATCAAACCCAGGACCCTGTACACCATAGCCAAAGTGATTTACTACTAAGCCATGTTGGATATACATAACCCTGATGTTTTCACAAACATATCATCCAGCAGTCATTCAACAGTACAGGAAATGTTTTTATACATGTAGATGTACGTGTGTGTGTGTGTGTGTGTGTGTGTGTGTGTGTGTGTGTGTGTGTGTGTGTGTGTGTGTGTATCTATATATATATATATTATATATATGTATATAATATATATATATATATATATTATATATATATATATATATATATATATATATATATATATATATATATATATATATATATATATATATCTTCTTCTTTCTGCTTTTCCCGGTTAGGGGTCGCCACAGTGGATCATCTGTCCGCTCATGATTGGCAGAGGAGTGTTACGGTGTTGAGTTGCCAGCCCAGTGCCCAACCTTCCACAGAAGGCACACATGCACACACTCACACCTAGGGCCAATTTAGAGTGCCCAATCCACCTACTGCATGTCTTTGGGATGTGGGAGGAAACCAGAGAACCCAGAGAAAACCCATGCAACCACAGGGAGGACATACAGACTCCATACAGAAGGCATCCCAGCCAAGAATCAAACCGGAGAAACTCTTGCTGTGAGGTGGCAACACTAACCGCTGCACCACCGTGGCTGCTCATACATATATATATATATATATATATATATATATATATATATATATATATATATATCTATATATGTATATATATATATATATATATATATATATATATATATATATATACACATACATATGCATACATCTATAGATATATATGTCTGCATTTATAGATATATATATATATATATATATATATATATATATATATATATATATATATATATATATATATATATATATATATATATATATATATATATATATATATATATATATATATAAGTATATATATATATATATATATATATGTATACAGATATATATTTATAGATACAAGAGAGAATATAACAAATACATATATGACCAAAGGCACCATTAATGGGGGTGATGGGGGTCCAAGCTAAATGCCTCTTGTACGTATTGATATCACCCCCTCCCCCACATCCAAACAGATCTGTCCTACAACACAATACCAACTGTTGCAAGTCCCATACCCAGGACCCTACACAACATGGCCAAAAGACGTTAACAGTAATCCATCCCACCTATATGATGTCAGTATGGTATCAATAACATATCATGCAGTACAGTCTGGCTACCATAGGGAATGTACAATGCTGAATCAATAAACATCCCAAAGATGCATATACACACATATATGCAGATACATCTATATATATATATATATATATATATATATATATATATATATATATATATATATATATATATGTTCATAGGTTTATAGGTAGGTACTAGGCTATCTGCCCGAAGGCATTTATAAGCCTAGCCAGAATGTGTTAGCTTTCGCCACCCCCTTAGATTACTTCCCTGTGCCTCTCTGTCCAGCAGAGCCATTGAAGTGATCCCTGGGGTAAACTTTATGTTTCCCATCCACTCGTTGAGGTTTCTCGTGGAAGAGGGTTAGCAAAGAGCTCTGCCTAATTTAGATTGGAATCTTGTTCCAGAGTATGGGAAGTCTCTGGGACAGGAATCTATCCCTCCAGCACGTCCCATTTATTGTTGTGGGAAGGTTTAGATCCCTGGAGTGTGTGGCTCGAGGGGATATGGTTTTCTTTAGGTGGAGCATGTCCATCAATTCTGGGTTGGACATGGCCTTGTACGTCAGGCAGTGATCACCTCTGAGTAGGCAGTATGCAACTGAGTACAGCAGGAGTTTTTTCAGTCGAGCTGCATAGGGCATCTGCTTGAGGGCAGTGATCCTCTTGGTGAGGTACTTCTGTGGTCTTTCCAGTTGTTACAGGTGTCTTGTAACGTACATCCCAAATGAGGCATTGTACTCTGAGTGATGTGTAGAGGGGCCCAATGACCTCCTTCGATCTGGATGCAAACCCTTTTGTGATTAGGTGGGCCACATAGAAGGATTTTCTAACCACTTTGGCAATGTGATTATCAAAGGAGAGATTACTATCTACTTGGGTCCCCAGATCCCTTACTACATCTTCCATATTTAGAGGGCTACCACCTATGTGGTAGTTTGTGGGTACTTTGTTTTTTTCCAAAGGGGATGACTATGCACTCTTTGGTATTTAGCTTGAGGCCATTGTTTTGACACCAGGTATCTGTCTCAGTGCGACCCTTTTGGAGGATGTTTGTGTCAGCCGGAGAGTCAATTATAGCCTCTTGTTTGCAGTCATCTGTGAACTTGGTCAGCCATAGTCCTCCTGTGCTTGCCTGTACCTCTGAGAAGTATATGCCAAACAGGAGGGGTCCTAGGACTGAGCCCTGGGAACACCACTTGTAACCGGTTTAGAGTCAGACCTAGCTCCAGCAACTCTTACCATGTGGGTTCTGTCCATGAGCCAGTTGGCAATCCATCTTGTGGTGTAGGGGTTTATGTTCAGGCTGGTGAGCTTGTCTATAATACCTGAGTGTGGAATGGTGTTGAATGCCTTTACAGGGTCTAGGTAGGCTGTGTGGACCACCTTTCCCTCGTCTATAGCCTTGGTAACTGTCTCAAAGTAGTTCACCAGGTTTAGGAGGCATGATCTGCCCTTAACAAAGCCAAACTGCATAGGGTCCAGTGTTTGGAGGTTTCCTGTGTCTCTGTTAATGAGATCCATGATGATGCGCTCCATAGCTTTGCAAACCAAGCTAGTCAGGCTTATACGGCGATAGTCCCCGGGGTCCATTGTGGCTCCACCTTTGTGGAGCGGAATAACCATTGCTGTGCGCCACGCTGTGGGCACATAGCCTGTGGAGAGGCTGAGTTTAAACAGTGTGTTTAGATGAGGGGTTAGTTCATCTTTGAGCTCATGTAAGACGCAGCCTGGGACACCGTCCAGTCCCATTGATGCTGTGTTTTTGGCTTTGGAGAGGACTGTTTTAACCTGAGGGTCTGTGATTTCAGGGGCACTACATTCTTCTAGTATAATTATGGGCCATTTTGGGGGGTGAGAGGGGGGTGAAGTTTGCACTGCATCTGTCTGCCAGGATGTTGGCTATATTGGTCGGTTCAGTGTATTTTGTGCCATTCTGCACTAACTCTGAGCAGATCTCAGAATTGCCACTTAGATTCTTGGCACAGCTAAAGAATGCCTTGTGGTTATCTTTGGAGTCCATGGCAATTTTTCTTTCGAAGCTAGCCTTGGATGATTTTATGAGGGAACGTAGTTTCTTGCTGATACTGATCAGGGATGTCTTCCCTTTTTGGGATTTTAATCTTTTCTGTACTAGTTTCCTCCTTCTATTGTATACCTTGTTTATGGCAGGGGTCCATCACACTGGTTTTCTTTTCTTGGAGGAGTGAGTCTTGGTTTTGTTTGGGAAAGCATGATCTATGCATTCTTGTAGGTGCCCATAGAGTGCATTAGTAAAGGATTTTGCAGCTTGGACAGCATTATTCTTTAGCATGGGAGCTTTGAAACTTCCCACCTCGGTCTTAAGTAACTTGAAGTTTGCTTTTGAAAAGTTTTTCATGGTGGTTTCTTTGACCGGGGGTCGTGGTGGAATGTGGATATCCAGAGTGATTAGTTTATGGTCATATCTAACCAGTGAGGGGTTGACCTCCTGTGTGGAACACCCATCGCCCATGTTGATGATGACCAGGTCCAATATGTTGTCACCTCTGGTGGGGGTGTTGACCAGTTGATCCAGGGTGTTTGAGTTTATAAAATCTTGGAAATGTTGGGCAAGGGAGTTTGTACTTGAGTAGTTCTCCCAGTTAATGTTTGGGTAATTGAAATCACCCAATATCAGGGTGTTTGGACCTTTATGTTTCCAGGAATGCAGAGTGGGAGTCCTGGGACATAGTGGGTGATCTGTAGCAAGCTATAATTTGAATAGCAGTTTTGCCTGTTGTTAGTTGCACGTGGATGATCTCTGAAGCATTGTGCTGTGCCACTAACCTGGAGGTGTGGGTATCCTTGATGAATATGGATGCCTTTTGTATTTCGGTCCGGGTTTTGTGGCTGAAATGTATGGTATGAATTGTAGCCTGGTAGTGCTGGGGTACTCTCTGGAGCCTTAAACCAGGTTTCTGTTACTGCACATATATCGATTTTCTCCATACTAGGAGTGCCTCGAGTGCGTGCATTACCCTCAGCTTTTTGTTACTTGTGCTATTTACGGCAGTAGGTTTATCGTTTGAGCCTTGCCTAAAATATATATACATATACATATATATATATATATATATATATATATATATATATATATATATATAGCTATATATGTAACTAAACATACACACAAATAGATATGTATAGGAAGATACATATTTAGAGGCTGCACAGCATATTAAACAGCCAGTATTCACACAGTTGCCACCTTTTCAAATGAACAGTGTATGATTCACTCATACAAAAGACAATTGTTGCCTAAAACATATACCCACAGAGAGGTCAAAGGATATGACACCACACACAGGTTTGCATACATAAGAAATGTTTATTTGTGTACTATTACAGTTGTATATGCCATGTCATATAGCTGTTAAGACTTTGAAATACATACTAACTGAATAATGCAACTCTCAAGCAGATGATTTTACACAGTAATCCGAAAGCATAACATATCTTGCTCTCCAGGCCAAGGCCTTCAAGTAGTACAACAGTAAAGAAAGACTGGGCCAGAGGATAACAATCAATCAACAGTAAGTAATGTAGATGTATATTTCAGCAGCCTCTAATTACACTCTGTACTCAAACCCTAGGGGGAAAAGATTTCAGCTAACACAATAGATTGTATCTGTTATATAACAATGCTTAACTGAAAATATCAAAATCACACTGACAAACAGAACAGTCTGTATGACAGCAAGCACTAGGCCACCAATGTTCCCAAGGTGAAATGTATGGTAATGTACAGCCATATACCTTAAGGCGGCTTACTACTGATATCCCTCACATGTTGTAACAGCCTAGGTTATATATGGTGCATACCCCTCTCCCATAGACTGATTTACAGGGGCATATAACACTGTTACATACACTGACCTCTGGACTGCAGAAGGGCACCATGTTTTGTGCAGCTGAAGCCCACATATATATGGACCCTACCCC